>NW_017706343.1:0-1064 GCF_001879085.1 Nicotiana attenuata | reverse complement strand
CGTTCTTTTACGTTTTATTTTCCCGTTTTTACGTTTTAACTTTACGTTTTTAAGTTACGGGTTTACTTTACCGTTTTAACCGTCGTTTAACGGAAGTTTACCGGTTAGTTTCCGGGGACTTTCCCGGAGTCCGAGGTTTACCACGGGTAACGGACGGGGGTAACCGACGGGGTTTACGGTACCGGGGTTGAAACGGTCGTACGTACGGCGTACTACACTACCAATTACCCAAACCTAAAAACTTAACAACCGGTTACCCTACGGTTCGTAGGAGTTAACCGCTTACGACGGTAGCCAATTCCCGAAACCGAAACCGTAACCCGAAAACGTTTAAACACTTTACTACTAACCTCGGTTAACTACGGAACTCCAAAGACCGTAGGTACGGNGTTCCGTCCGCACGTTCGTCTACGTAGCCTAAGACCTAAATTAGGAAAGTTAATACCCCTTACTTCCGATCANACTTCTTGGACGTTCACTGCCCGACCGTCCAACACGGACTGGAAAGTTATACAGCAAATCGTTATCATTTAGAGTGTAACTATTATATATCACCACAACCATTTTACGATTAAACGAAGCAGCACCTCCCACTTTATATGATTCCCACAAGTTACAACAATAACCAGACAGCCCGAACAACATCAACAATACTCATATTGAGATCCAAAACTAGTCGAACAATAAACAACAATACACCTGCGATTTTAAAAAAACTAGTGCAGCACCTATATCACTTCCTTTCCATTCAAACTAAGCCCAAAAGTAACAAGAAAAAAATCAAAATATAACATCCAAGATACTAAATCAATAACCAGCCAAACCTAGCTCAAAAACCTTCTAAACGGTCTCATACGCACAACAACTAAAACATACTTCCAACTTCAGGTTTAACATATTTTCCTTCAACATCTAGGCTTGCTATGGCATAAGAACGACTCAACCCAAGGAGAGGGGTGAATAACATACCTTATAGCCCCTCAATTCCTCAATTTTTAGAGCTTAAGCCATTGCTATGTCTTCCTCAATCAGCCACAAAGAGAGAAAGCGGCAAACGATCGACA
>NW_017706342.1:0-1064 GCF_001879085.1 Nicotiana attenuata | reverse complement strand
ACTAATATACCCGAATCTGGTCGCTAAAATCCAAATCTGGTCGTTAAAAGTGCCAAATCTGGTCGCTAAAAGGTGCACACCAGATCTGATGCACCAGCAATCTTTATTTTCACTAAAAAGGCTCTAACTCCATCATACAAACTCGGAATTCGATGATTCTTGTTCCTATGAGTCACAAATAATAATACGAACATATCCCTTCAATCAAAACTCAATTCGGAGCTCATTTGCTCAGTGTGATACCCATTTCGCTCGTTAAACAATTAACTCATGTTTCGCGTCAAAAACCCAATCGCGACTTGATGAAATTAAACAAAACTTTCCAGATCACTCCTATAATTCATTGTCAAAATTCCGGAAGTCTCGAAATCAAATTTCGATCTCTAGAACTAAAAATGGACCTTTGGATTATTACATGCTTATGCTCAAAACGGCAAAATCTTCCAAAAACTCCTCCAAAACTTATCCGAGCCTCATGGGACCCCGACCAAACATGCCAACACACCCTATAACATTATTCAAACTTGTTCCAACCTTCGGAACGCTCAAAATAACATCAAAACATCGAATCACCCTCGGATTCAAGCCTAAGAATTCCAAAACTTCCGAATTACTCTTTCGATCGAAAACCCGACCAAACGACGTCCGAATGACCTGAAATTTCGCACACGCATCACAAATAACATAACGAAGCTACAGCAACTCTCGGAATTCCATTTCGACCCTCGGATCAAAATCTCACCTATCAACCGGAATTCGCCAAATTACTAACTTTGCCAATTCAAGCCAAATTCCTCCACGGATTTCCAAAATGCATTCCGATCGCACTCCTAAGTCATAAATCACCCAACGAAGCTAACCAAATCATAAAAATTCCGATCCGAGCTCATATACAAACAAGTCAACTCTTGGTCAAACCTTTCAAATTCAAAGCTTTCAACTGAGACTGTTCCTTCAAATTCATTCTGATTTTCCTGAAAACCAAAACCAACGATCTACATCGGTCATAATACATCACACGGGGCAAGTCATGCCCGAGAACTGGCGATCAAAGTGCAAAGCTC
>NW_017706341.1:0-1064 GCF_001879085.1 Nicotiana attenuata | reverse complement strand
CCCTTGGGCAGAAAATCATTCAAAACATAGCCCCTCGGGCCGCCTCTCAGTCACTCGTGACTCAACTCTAGTCACACAATATTCACTATCAGTACTCGGCTCAGTATTAACTCATATCAATAGAAATCATAATAATCGCTGCGGCGCGCAGCCCGATCCATGTGTTTTTAGTCGACTACGCTCACTGGGGGTGTGCGACTCCGGAGGGGCTCCTACAGCCCAAGTGTCATATCGCTTCGGCGTGCAGCCCGATCCAATATATATATCGCTGCGGCGTGCAGCCCGATCCAAGTAAGTATCGTTGCGGCGTGTAGCCCGATCCATAACATATACATATAATATCGCTACGGCGTGTAGCCCGATCCATAGTATATATATAATCCTCACGATTAGGTCCTCAACCTCTCTCAGTCATTAGCCTCACAGCCTCTCGGGCATCACAGTAGAATTTAGGGAACTCATCCCAAACAGTCCTCACAGTAGGAGTAGAATGACAAAACTAGTTTAAAACATTTAACAGGTAAAGACAGGACTGAGGCTATGCTTTTAACAAGTAAAGTGAGGAAAATAGTTAAAAATGCCCCTAAGGGTTGCTACAGATCGGCACAAGGCCCCAAACATGGCATAAAGCCCATAATACAGTATAAGGATCCAAAATCCAGAATAATATATCATTTCCAAATAAAAATACGCGGCTTAATATTCGATACGGGATGGACCATGTCACAATCCCCTACCGGGGCACGCTCACACGCTTGTCACCTAGCATGTGCGTCACCGCATTTATCAAATCAAGTCAAATACCGGGGTTTGTACCCTCAGTTCCAAATTCACAATGGTTACTTACCTCAAACCGGTGGAAATACTATTCCGCGACGCTTTTGCCTCTCGAATCGGCCTCCACTCGCATCAAATCTAGTCAAAATCAGAGCGAATACGTCACAATATGCTAAGGGACAAAGCCCAAGCGAAACATCGAAAAATACAAAGATCCCGAAATTAGCAAAACCCGAGCCCGGGCCCACTTCTCGAAACTCAGAAATTTTACATCAACGGATTCCTAT
>NW_017706340.1:0-1064 GCF_001879085.1 Nicotiana attenuata | reverse complement strand
GCGTCGACGCGAGGGAAGCGTCCAAACTGCTAGAGGAAATTCATACCGGGACCTGTGGTCCGCATATGAACGGTTTTATCTTAGCAAAGAAGATCCTCCGTGCTGGTTACTTTTGGATGACAATGGAAACGGACTGCATCCAGTATGTCCGAAAATGCCACCGCTGTCAGATACATGCAGATATGATAAAGGTGCCTCCGAACGGGCTTAATGCAACGAGCTCACCGTGGCCGTTCGCCGCTTGGGGAATGGATGTTATTGGACCAATCGAACCTGCCTCATCAAATGGGCTCAGATTCATCCTAGTGGCAATCGACTATTTCACCAAATGGGTCGAAGCGGCATCTTACAGAGCAGTGACTAAGAAAGTCGTGGTAGACTTTGTCCGCGACCGTATCGTTTGTCAATTCGGGATTCCAGAATCGATCATTACTGACAATGGCTCCAACCTCAACAGTGAATTGATGAAAGCTATGTGTGAAACCTTCAATATCAAACACAAGAATTCCACATCTTACAAGCCTCGGATGAATGGAGCTGTAGAAGCCGCCAACAAGGACATCAAGAGGATATTGAGGAAAATGATAGAGAAGCATAAGCAATGGCACGAAAAGCTATCATTCGATCTATTGGGGTAACGCACCACAGTCCGCACATCAACCGGGGTAACCCCTTATATGCTGGTTTATGGTACATAAGCCGTCATTCCCACCGAAGTAGAAATTCCTTCCTTAAGAATCATACAAGAAGTTGAGCTCGACGATGCAGAATGGGTGAAGAGTCGTTACAAGCAGCTATCTCTTATAGATGGAAAGAGACTGAATGTAGTTTGCCACGGTCAGCTTTATTAGAACAGAATGTCCAGAGCCTTCAACAAGAGAGTCAAGCCGAGACGGTTCACATCGGGGCAGCTGGTATTAAAGAAAATTTTCCCGCATCAAGATGAAGCCAAGGGGAAATTCTCTCCCAATTAGCAGGGTCCATACATGGTTCACCGGGTTCTAACAGGAAGAGCCCTTATACTTGCAGAAATGTACGGAGAAGTTTGGCCAAAGCCAATCAAT
>NW_017706339.1:0-1064 GCF_001879085.1 Nicotiana attenuata | reverse complement strand
AAAAATCATATGCTTTGAGGCTTGATTCTATGTAAATGATGTTATTTTGGCGATTTGATCGCACGAGCAAGTCCGTAGGATGTTTTCGAGGTTGTGTACATGTTTGGTTTGGAGCCCCGAGGGCTTGGGTGAGTTTTGGATAGGCATCGGATTGTATTTCCTCATTTTTGAAAAGCTGGTATTCCCCAGTTCTGGTATCTTCGCATTTGCGAAGAAGTACTCGCAAATGCGAAGTCGCAAATGCGGCAACTCGATCGCAAATGCGAAGAAGGGGAAGTCTGGGCCGGATCGCAAATGCGATCATTCCTTCGCAAATGCGAAGAGGGGGAAATGGGCTGGGGTCGCAAATGCGACGCCCATGCTCGCAAATGCGAGAGGGCCCAGATCGCAAAAGCGATCGATACTTCGCAAATGCGAAGTCTGTGCCCAGGCCCAGTGTTCGCAAATGCGAACCAAGGATCGCAATTCCCAGCCCTGTCTTGTTCGCAAATGCGAACCAAGGCTCGCAATTCCCATATCCGAGGCCCAGCAAATTTTATACTTAGTCGAATTTTCATCACTTTTCACCATTCTTTCAAAACCCAAACACCATAGGCGAATTTTCAAGAGCAAACTTCATCCCAAATCACTTGTAAGTCGATTTTTACTCAATTCTTTCAATCTTTAACATCATTAAACATGTTTTCCACTTGAAATCAAAGATTTTCATGGGTGAAATTGGGATTTTTGGGTAGAACCTAGGTTTTCTATAAATTGGGGAGTTGAACCTCGATTTGAGGTCCGATTTCAAAACAAATTATATATTTGAACTCGTGGGGGAATGGGTAACCAGATTTTGGTTCGAACCTCGAGTTTTGACCACGTGGCCCGGGGCGATTGTGGAATTTTTGGAAAAAACTTGGGAAATTCATTTTTATGCATTCAAATTGATTCATATAGTGTTTATTAAAGTAATTGAGTAAATTGTGATTAGATTCGGGCGAATTGGAGGTGGAACCGCGAGGTAAAGCAATAGTTGAGGATTAAGTGGATTTCAAGGCTTTGAGGTAAGTGTTTGGTTTAAC
>NW_017706338.1:0-1064 GCF_001879085.1 Nicotiana attenuata | reverse complement strand
AGCTTACTTTACTGCGTTATTACTTGTTGTGTTCCGCTGCTAGTTGTTGTTTCTATTTCTCATTTCATGAACCAAATTAGCGTCGTTATTATGCGTAGTTTTATAGAGATATCGTATTCTGTTAGTACTACACTTATAATTTCTCAAGTTATTTAGTCCAGTGGGTGTCTTGACTGTTCCTCGTCACTACTCCACTGAGGTTAGTCTTGATACTTAGTGGGTACCGCTGAGGCGTACACATACTACACTTCTGCATAATTTTTGTCCAGATCCACGTATTTCGAAGTCAGTTGATCATTAGCTAGCTGTGCGGATTGTTGCTGTGGAGACTCAAGGTAAACCTGCTGCAACGTTCGCAGGCTTCGGAGTCACCTTCTAGTTTGTATTTGCACTGTTTATCCTTATTTTGGAACAGTTGTATCTAGAGGTTTTCTAGCAAAAACTCTATAGAGCTTATGGCTTGTACTACCGGTTTTGGGATTGTAAGTCTTGTATAGAGATTTCCTAATTTGAAATTGTCATTCTTTATTCATTTGTTATTATTTTTAGTAATTGTTAGGCTTACATAGTCCCTAAGACTAGGTGCCATCACGACCTCCTACGGAGGGAGATTTGGGTCGTGGCATCTGCTATGTTGTAACTACAGTACTCCAACTTCTCCAAGAATTCAAGAATCATAGTTCCGTCCTCCTTTCTGATAATGCCCCCTGCCTTTTTCTCTTTCCATAAAGAGCTTCCATCTGTATTTATTTTGGGCTTAGAGTGTAACGACCCGATCGGTCGTTTTCTGTAATTGCGCCCTGTTACCCCTTTTATTGCTTCACATATATGAGTTTGTGCTGTTATGACTTGCGAGGTTGATTAGTTTCGTTCCGGGAGGCTTTCAGGTTGATTTGGACCATTGATTCTAGACTTAGAAGCTTTAATTTGAAAATATTAACCGAACTTTGACTTTTGTGAAAATGGCCCCGGAACTTTATTTTTATGACTTCGATAGCTTCGCATCGTGATTTCGTACTTGGGCGTATGCCCGAAATTTAGTTTGGAAGTCCGTAGGTTGATTT
>NW_017706337.1:0-1064 GCF_001879085.1 Nicotiana attenuata | reverse complement strand
ATAAAGTCTCTCTGGAAAAAAAAATTGAGATCCTCACATCCCCATCACCGATATCTTGTGTCGCCATGGTTTTCGTGTCCACTTGGGACATCTCGTAGTAAGTAGCTCACTTTGTCCTAGTATTGTGGTTGCTCGTGGCATGGTCATATATTGCAGTGGGGAGTTAATATAGTAGAAGTGTGTCCAGCTTATAACAAATGATTATTTTGTCTTTATGTCTCCACGATGTGTTAATTGTATTCCTTATTTAGTGAATTCATTGTGCTAGTTCCCAACACTTGTGCGACAACCATGAAAGAACATGACCTTCTATGTGTCATTGTGACACTTCCTTTTTCAAGTCAAAACCTATGGAGAGCTCATCATGAACATCTGCAAACCTTCTATGATTATTGTGCACTGTCTCATTGAGTTTGATTGTCTTTACACCCCCAACTTCTAGAATCATTGACTATGTCGTTGTCATGTACGGGGAGTTTTGCTACCCTTGGTATCTCACCTCCTCGGCTGGACAGGGGTGTTATTTGCCTTCTCCTTGGAGCATCGTGTTAACTATTAGAACCATCTAACCAATTCATGATTTCGTCCCAATTTCAAGATGTTCTAGCTATGGGGTTTCACTCGTGAAAGGTTGAGATTAGATGACTTTCAATTTTTGCACATATCATGAGCATATCGATTTGACAGACAAGTTTGGTCGTATCTTTAGTTCCCTCGTATATGATCAATTATCAGGGAGGGTTAAGCTGTCTGAAATATGATAATCTCATCAGCGTTCAACTTCTTTTCGTCCTCACGGGCTTGTGGCATAGATTCCGTGTGTCAAGTAGTGTTAAGAGTGTAATTCAACTGCATGTATTTTGAAACCCGTATCGCATTCAAGGTGCCAAAGTATTCTTATTCTTGATCAACGGATTTTCCCTACACTCTAGAAAACGAGTGGTTCACGTACTTGAGTATTTCTCCTTAATGGTTCCTATTGCCAATGTACGAGTTACCCCTACTGACTTATTTGTCTAATAATTGATTTCTTACAATAATTAACCACATCAGTATTGTTAGTA
>NW_017706336.1:0-1065 GCF_001879085.1 Nicotiana attenuata | reverse complement strand
AGGCAAGCCAACCCTTAATTACCTTTACCATTAACCAATTTACCTCTTTTAGCAATTATCAGCAATAATATAAAAGCAACGAAATTAAATAATAAGCGGAAGTCTTAAATTATAGAAAACTGAATAGAAATGCGAAAAATTCAACATAAGCCTCTACCAAAGACTGGTGTCACAATACTCACGAACTACTAAGAATACTAAATACAATCGTCTGAAAGAGAACATAAACTGTTTGTCTCGAATACAATGAGATAACAAACTTTAAAGGATAGAGGAGACGTCGGGCCTGCGGACGCCTGCAGGGCTACCTCGATGTCTCGCTGGACTGAAGGCCTGCTCCCACGCTACTGCTGCTGCTGTCCAAAACCTGGATCTGTGCAAAATAGCACAGCGTGTAGTATCAGCACAACCGACCCCATGTGCTGGTAAGTGCCTAGCCTAACCTCGGCAAAGTAGTGACGAGGCTAGGACCGGACTACCGATTAAACCTGTGCAGTTATATAATATACAGCGGAAAGCAAAACAGGAATAAACAAGTAAAGATGGAGGGGGGAAACATGTTGCGGGGGTATACCAGTATTAACAATAAATCCAGAGTAACAGCCTAAGGGCAGCTTAGAATTTACAGCGAACAAAGAAACTAATATCCAAAATAAACACACTTGTATCAATAATTGTTGCGGCGCACAACCCGATCCCAATATATGACAATACTGTTGCGGCGTGCAACCCGATCCATATCATTTAGCATTGTTGCGGCGTGCAACCCGATCTATATCATTTAGTGTTGTTGCGGCGCGCAACCCGATCCACAAATATCATACAATGCAGGGCATCACCCTTCATGCTTTATCACTCTTCCTCATCCAAACAACAATCACAAATAAGGGACAAGAAAGTAAACAAATAATGATAGAAATCCCGGCAAGGGAATGCAATTAAACAATTAAATCCCGGCAAGGGAACAATATCAATAAATTTCCATGTCCCGGCAAGGGAGAAAATCAACAAAACAACAAAACGTCCTGGCAAGGGAATAAACCAATAACTCTTTCTCTTTCTTTC
>NW_017706335.1:0-1065 GCF_001879085.1 Nicotiana attenuata | reverse complement strand
GATACTCTATTCGGAAAATTTTAGAATTTACAGAGTTAGCCAAAAGTTTTGGGCCTTAAGGAAGTTGAAATTTTAGGAGAATATACTAGATCCATATGAAGTCAGGAACGAGTTAAATATGCTGGTTAAGGTGAAAGTAGGATAATACTGTGCCTAATAATGATTGTAAAACATTCGAGGATGAATGTTCTTAAGTGGGGAGAATGTAACACCCCAAAAAATTTCGAAGTGTTTTAAGACCATTAAAAAAATTGACATGTGCTAATTATATTAATTCGGGTATGAACAAGACTAATAACTTGAATGATATCAATTGATCATGATAATATATGTATGAGGTGCATTAAGAATGGTTTATGGTCTAATAAGAGACCTAAGGCTAAGTCAAGTTGAAAATTATACGATGGGATAAAGTTTCAAGTGAGTTCGCACAAGACCTAACTTCAAACAAGCATACCTATCAAGATATGAAGAGTTATATGGTTTATAACCTATTAAATGAAAGGTCTATATGTCTAGTTTCTAATTGTTCATACCATTTTTCATTTCGAGATTCCTACAAGAAGTTATGACCTTTTTACTAAAGGATGGCGGAACTACGTGAGTCCGTATAGCCTACGCAACATAGCAGCGTAGCCTACGCACCATTGCGTAGGCAAATCCAGCAACTTCCAAAATGAAGGGGAATGGAAGTCCACCCTGCGTAACCTTTGTGCGTAGCCTACGCAGCTCCAAGGGTCATTTTAAAGGGGTTGAAACAAGGGGTTTAAAGAGAGAAAACATTAGTTCTTCAACTTGGAATTGATTTCTAGAGAGAAGGAGGAGCTCTTCCACTATGGATACACTTCAAGGAAAGTTATTTTGGTACAAGGATTATTATATAACATCATTTAGTGATAACACTAACATTACAATAGATCAAATCCATACGAAATGGGTTGAATCTTCAACAACACCAAAAAGAGAAAAAGCTAGATTCTTCCACCAAGAGGTAATCCCTTCACTTGAGCTTCATATATATGTCATATTGGAATATGGGAAACATGTTTATGAGTTTTATTTGAT
>NW_017706334.1:0-1065 GCF_001879085.1 Nicotiana attenuata | reverse complement strand
ATTTGTATGGCTGGAGTAACTGACGCGTGAGTTCAATTTTAGTAAGACATTTATGTGACTACATGTAAGGTTCCTAGACTTACTTAATTATAATCATTCTCCTCCAATGGTACTGTTGATATTTACTGATGTCTTTCTCTCGGAATCTAAAGAGTTCACTGTTACAGGTTCTGTGCTTTTAGCAATTTGCTAATCTGGTGCTTTGGAAATACTAGGAGGTTTGCTCGTAAGGAAGAATGATATTTTTTAAAAGTAGATTTTGAATTAAAAGAATACAATTCACATTGATTTTTAACTTTGAATAAGAATGGGTTAATTAATTTGTGTCACCGTTAAGTTTACTTTTGCTTTGACTTTAAGGGAGTCCCTATGAAGTGTTGAAATTGCGTGTCTTGTAAATTGCATCGTCTGGTTCTTTAGCATGAATTCCAGTTGTGGTAAATTGAATTATGGGAGCTATGTAGGTTTGGATTTATGAATCGTGACAGGTCATTACTGCATTAACGGGTTTTGTATCAAAAGTTTTATGACGGAAAATGATCAATATTCGTAGCAAGCCTTTAGGGCCGTCTAAAATACGATTGTGGTTGCGTATACGTTCGCGTAACATGACCATGATCCTAAATTAATTCGGAGTATGCGTTCGCGCAACTTCGCTCAATCTTTTCTTAATAATAAAATAGGTTACAATCTTTTAATCTTTTTTTTAGTTCATGTAAGTTCATCAAAATCACATATGGCCTTTTAGTAATTTCGTAGGCTAGATAAAAATAATATTTCGTAGAATATCCTTTAAGGCCGTTTGAAAATACCAAGTGTGGTTGCATATACGTCCGCGTAACACAACTACACTTCTAAAAACAAAATCGGAGTATGCGTTCGCACAACTTCGGCCCAAACTTTTCTTAATAATAATTAAGCGTCATTGATTGTGGACACGTTCGCGTGACATAATTTTTGACGCACCAAACCGGCGGGTATACGTACGCGTAACCCGTCTCAAGATAATTTTTCTTATTAAAAGCGGTAAAAGAAACATAAGCACATAGGTTCTAAAATCAGTAA
>NW_017706333.1:0-1065 GCF_001879085.1 Nicotiana attenuata | reverse complement strand
ATTTCTGTGTGCATTTTTAATTTAACATAAATTCATAAAAAAAAAATACAAAAATGTGCATTGCATTCGCATTTAGGGTTAATTTTACAAATTTTTAGATTAGTTAATAATTAGGATTTTACAAAAATACAAAAATCACAAAATTGAGTTATTTTTGCTTTGTTTAATTTTCAGCTTTGAATTTTGTGAATTTTCTTTAAATTGGTATTTTATTAATAGTGTTGATTGTTAATTAGAGCTTAATATGATTTGGTAGGTTAATTTAGTTTTTAGAATTAATTTAGGGTTTTAGTTTAATTTTAATAAATTAAAAGAAAGAAAGAAAAGGAAATAGAAAATGAAAAGAAAAAAAGGTTTCATTAAAACAATACCCAATTGTTGGGCCAAAGCTGTTAAAACCCCTCAAGCCTAAATCCCTTCCAATTTTCCAAACCTCCCTAGCCCAAATAACAATTACCCGACCAGGCCTGCCCCAATACCAGCCCAAACCCGGTCCAGCACCCCTTGACCTTAAACGACCCCGTTTGGTTAAGTTGCGATCTAGACCGTTCATTTTGTGCGAATCCAACGGGTGGGAACTGATTTGAGCCTTGATATAAATATGTCCAAAGCCCCCTACCCCCCATCTCTCATCTCTCTCACCCCACTCTCATCAGAGACGACCTCCACCGTCTCAGCCGTCTACCGCCCTAGACCCCCGCTGGAAATCGCCTCACGGCGGCGGCCGGCCACCAAACCACCCCAAATTCTCACCACAACCTCCTCTTCGCCCCCACATCCTCAATACACAATTACTTTCCCTCGAATCCCACTCAATCCCCTCAAATTGTGGAAACCCTAGCGCCGTCCAAATTTTCTTCGGTGGCGGCGCCTTCCCCAATCACCACCAAGTCAACACCATAGAGCTTCTTTGACCCCCTCTCCCCAAATATGTAATCGGCGTCCCTCAAATCTGTCCGGAGTTCGACGAATCTCGAATTTGAAGGTCGAATCCTAAATCCAAAAACACATCAGACGAGCAGGGCTTTAGGGGTTTGGGGCCGAAATTGACTTTAATTGTGTGTT
>NW_017706332.1:0-1065 GCF_001879085.1 Nicotiana attenuata | reverse complement strand
ATCAGAGCTTGCAGTATTGTTCAAGCAGAAGGAGCTCAATTTGAGGCATAGAAGGTGGTTGGAGCTATTGAAAGACTACGATATCACCATATTGTATCATCCTGGAAAGGCCAATATGGTGGCCGATGCTTTGAGTAGGAAGTCAGTTAGTATGGGCAGCCTTGCGTACATTCCAGTTGGTGAGAGACCACTTGCATTAGATGTTCAGGCCTTGGCCAATCAGTTCATGAGGTTGGATGTTTCTGAGCCCAACCGTGTTCTAGCTTGTACAGTCACTCGGTCATCTTTGTTTGAGCGTATCAGAGATCGGCAGTATGAAGACCCTCATTTGCTTGTCCTTAGGAACATGGAAAAGAAAATAATATAACAATCCCAGCGACTACTTAAGATTGAAGCTTCATGAAATACTTGCCTGAACTTGGTTAGATAATTGTGACACTAACCGAACTTGGTTAGATATTTGTGCCGTTGCCTGAACTTGGTTAGACACTGGTGGCGTCGCCTGAACTCGATTAGACACTTGTGCCGTTGCCTGAACTAGATTAGACACTTTTGTTGTTGACTGAACTGGGTTCGATATTTGTGGCGTTGCCTGAATTTGGTTAGATAATGGTTTCATTAACAGAACTTGGGCAGCCTGAAGTAGAGATAATCGGGTCTCTGCCAGAACTTGGTTAGACATTTGTGTCATTGCCTGAACTTGCTTAGATATTTGTGCCGTTGCCTGAACTTGATTAGACACTTGCGGCGTCGCCTGAACTTGGTTAGACACTTGTGCCGTTGCCTGAACTTGATTAGACACTTGTGTCGTTGCCTGAACTTGGTTCGATATTGTGGCATCGCCTGAACCTGGTTAGACATTTGTGGCGTTGCCTGAACTTGGTTAGATATTTGTGTCGTATTCTTCTTCTCTATTTGTTTTGTGGGTGAGAGACTGACACTCCTTGAAAACTAACACACACAAATTAAAGCAAACATTACAGTATTAATTTGGGAATGCAAGTGTAAAGCCTTTATAAAACCCTGCTAGAGCCTCAAATCCATATATTCTACTGGTATCCGAGT
>NW_017706331.1:0-1065 GCF_001879085.1 Nicotiana attenuata | reverse complement strand
AACCACGAAATTTGTTATGGAATAAATTAGAAATCATATATTATCGATCCTTAGGTTGTAGAGAACAACTTCCTTCGAAAAATTTCGGAATCCGGGCACGTGGGCCCGGGGTCGGATTTTAGGAAACTTGTGTTAATGGTTGGAAAATTGCTTAAATAGTTAGAATTCGATTTTGTGAGCTTATATTGATTAGTTCCTACCGCATTTTAACTAGTTTGGGATCGTTCGGCTCCGAGTTGAGGGTTTGGGATTCGTTCTTGGTATTGGAAGTGCACTTGGAGCGAGGTGAGTCTCCTTTCTAACCTTGTAAGAGGGAATTGTCCCCATAGGTATAATAATTGAGTAATTTGCTATTAAATGCGGGGCCTACGTACGCACTAGGTGACGAGAGTCCGTGCGTAGCTACTATTATGTTAATTGTCCGGGTAGCCTAGGGCCCGTATCATGCTATATTTGTAACTGTCCCCATATTTTCTCGCTAATGTGATCACTTAGGAGATGTTAGAGACTTGAAAAAGAAATAAGCGAAGGTATATACTTGTTGGACACTTGTATGAATTCACTTGGAAATAAATGCGCATTCATGTGTTTTCTTGAAATAAGTTATTATTTGTGGATCGGGCCGATCGCCTCGGTAGAAATAGATGCATCTATGGTTCGCGCCATTCGACCCTCTAGCAGTGCACAGTTATTTTTCTGTTGGATCGGGCCGTCGACCTCGGCATAATGTGCACATGACACATATATATGTGAAATCTTATTCATGACTTGTTCTGCTGAAAACTTGAAATGTATACGGTTAACTGTAAAATTGTTAAGATCATGGCTTATTATCTCTTGCTACACACTGTTGATTATTTGTAACTATCATGCCTAGCAGAACACTTTATTATATTATTTGACCCTAGTAAGTATCAAGTCGACTTCTCGTCTCTACTTCTTCGAGATTAGACGGGATACTTACTGGGTACATATTGTTTATGTACTCATACTACACTTCTGTACTTAATTGTACAGGATCTGAGGCAGGTGCATCTGGTTATCAGTTTGGTGCACTCTCCTGAT
>NW_017706330.1:0-1065 GCF_001879085.1 Nicotiana attenuata | reverse complement strand
TATCTCTGGTTCTCTCTAGAACCTTCCCTTCTCCCCTCCTCTCCGATGGACCCTGTCCACCTCCTCCGGCCACCTCCCTCGCCGAAAACAATGGCCTCTCATCATCTCCTGGCCTCTGCTTCACCCCACGCCGGTTTGACACTACTCTGAGGTCCTCAGGTGAACCTGGAGCAGTTCAATTCCTACCCATGGTCCTTCATGCCATTTTCCGGCCACCTCCGGCCGTTCGAGTAAGATCTATGACTTTTCCGGCTAAAATCGATAACATTTTAAGGTTTTCTCATCTTCTCTGGGTTCTCTGAAACCCTAAATCTTAAGATTTTTCGATTTCTTTTAGATCTGTATTAGATCTGTGTATATTATGAGCTTTTTGTTCTTTTCCTCAAAGGTTTTTTCCGATTTTTCTAAAGTAACTGTTGCTCCCAAACGCACATGCAAGTATACGTGGTCGACAAGTAATATAATGATAAGTTGAGTGTCGAACCCACAGAGACTTGTGTAAACTACTCACTAAATCACTAAAATTGTTATTCAATCTAGCTAAAAGCAAAGTCCAATAAGATGATTATATTATACTACAATTCTAAATAATAACTAAATTATCAAGTAACGAATTGATTGTTGTGTATTTAGTAGAGACAAGTATCAATCGTATTGTTTTCTAACTAACTCTCCCTTTCATATAATTCACTCATGGTTGCTAATTAATCGATAAATGCTCTCATAGCCTTCTCCCGAAGTACTACTCACCTATTCTCAATAGATTAACGCCTATATTCCTATGAAATCAATCTATTAAGAACGCATTAAGATCACGATATTTAATTAAGCATGGTGACTAGGTATATTCCTATCCTAACCACAAATCCGCTCCCCCTAAGGGTTAAGATCATGCTCTCTTCAATTCTTCTCTAATCTAAACACGACTTTCCCAAGCATAGCATAGATAGTAAATAGAACCTAACTGGTGGCCAAACAATTAAGCAATTAAACACAGAATTGAAGAAACAACCATATGTTGGTGAATTATAATCAAGGTCAAGCTAATATCAAACAACAATATTC
>NW_017706329.1:0-1065 GCF_001879085.1 Nicotiana attenuata | reverse complement strand
GGTTATTTATTTCTGCATTCTCATCTTAGAAAACATGCCTATAGGATATTCATTTCTGCATTCTCATCTTAGAAAACATGCCTATAGGTTATTTACTTCTGCATTCTCATCTTAGATAACTTGCCTATTGGATTCTTAATTCTTGCATTCACATAGACAGCATGCCTGTAGGTCATTTATTTCTGCATCTCTACATATAGAAATCCTGTCTCTAAGCCCCTGCATTTCCGCATATAGAAATCATGATCATAGATTTCTTTTCTGCACTTCTGCATATACCTGTCATTAGGCAAATAATCATAGGTCTAATAATAATCAACTTCATTCTAGATACAATGCCTATAGGACTCTTGCATCTCTGTAATCGTTTTAAATCTAATAACGCTTAGATAACTTGCCTATAGGAATAATCAATCGAATCAGCCTCGTCTATTTTATCTATACGTTTAAAAGCAGTCACAAGTTCGTTTAAAATCTGCAGATCTTTTGTCTATAAAACCAGTGATCCCTTTCTTTAAAATCAGTACGCTCTGTTAGATACCATGCCTATAGGTCTCACTTAGGCAAACCATTAGGTAATTAATTAACTGTGTCAGCTTTGATAACTACAACTAGACAAGGCTAATTCGGACTCCTCATCTGAGAAATATGTGATAAATCAGCCTGTCCTAACGCTTTTAAATTTAACTCAGACCATAACCAGTATTTGAAGTCATGCTATATATTTGTCTTTAAGTGAGGAGTCCTATTTCAGCCTTAACTGCTGATTGCTTCTCCCCTATTTGATTATGTATTTTTGTTTGTCGCCTAGACTTTTATCCTTTTAAAACTTCTGAAAAGCCCCAACTCCCTCCCCTTAGGATTAGTAGTCTCAATGCCTCCGGGACTGATAGGATCGGGACGGGTAATAGCATGCAATAAGTAACGATACTATTCCGCGCTTTAATACCTTAACGGGGTGGGAAGGGTAGACATGGATATGATGATCACGCGATAGCACCACGCGTATAATTGGTTACCGGGTGTTGCGTGGAAGATCCATGTTATTTATAAACCTAGGACCCC
>NW_017706328.1:0-1065 GCF_001879085.1 Nicotiana attenuata | reverse complement strand
ATTACCGGGGTTAGGTTAACCGGTAACGGGTAAAACGGTTAACGGGTTAAAAACGTACCGTACGTAACCCGGTTACCTTTTCCCTTTTTACTTACCCTTAACAACCGTTACTAACCCGGTCCAACCCTTTAACACCGTTTCACCCGTATTACCCGTTATTTACCCAAACTACTTAAAACCCTACCCCAAACCTACGTAACTTTACCGTTACCCTTTCGTAGTAGTTAACGNGGTTAAAGTACGATTCCACTATACGCGTATATAACAAATTTCCTCACCTCTTACACAGATTAACCTTCAGTATAATAGCCTATAATTTTTGACATAAAACTACCAAATGACAAACAAGTTTGATCTCTAGAGACCTTACACCCAAAGAGAATTACAACTTTTTATTTTTGGATCATTCTCTAAATTTACTTATAGATTACAAGATATAAGCTCCCAAGTCACACTACTGATAGCAGAATTTTTCTTTTGTGCTTTTCGTGAACCACCCTTCTGTGATCACGATTCACAACCCTGTTGTCAAAAATTAGCAATTGAAAAAGGGTCTGGAAATGGTTTGAAACCACTCTGAAACTCACCTGAGGTATAGGGGACCCCGTCCAATCATCCTAACAAGTTCATATACCCATTTCAAACTTGTCCAAAGGCTTGAAACGTGAATAACAACATCAAAGCCATGAAATCAAAGATCGAACCAAACTCTTTAAACTTTTTTAACTTTCAAACTTCAAATTTTCGAGTCTGAATTACTCCTGAGCACTTCGGCTCGACTCCAAACCATACCAATAAGTCCAAGTACCTTATATGAATTAGTGTAAGATCTCAAAACTTACACAAGACCACCACAACCAAAAATCAAGGATCAAACAAAGAAATCATCTCTCATAAATTCATAAGCTTTATACCTCTAATCAAACGCCTGAATCATGCATGAACACTTTGAATTGCAACCAAACTTTGCACACAAGTTTATTTTGACTATGTGGACTCATTCAAGAATATCATTTGGAGTCCAATAACATAAAAGTCATCTCTTGGTCAAACTTATGTACTTTT
>NW_017706327.1:0-1065 GCF_001879085.1 Nicotiana attenuata | reverse complement strand
ATATGAGGATACACTAAGCGATATGATGCCGAGGGCCTGAGATACATTTATATGCCACGAGGTGGCTTGAGTGATGTGAGGCCGAATGCCGACTGATGTGAGGCCGAGTGCCGAGAGATGATGCCACGAGGTGACTTGATATAGCGCTTGGGCCGCAAGGGGCACCTCCGGAGTCTGGACACCCACAGTGAGCGCGGGTACCCATTGTTCTGAGAGTGAGCCCGAGGGTCTGATATTGTTCTGAGAGTGAGCCCGAGGGGCTGAGATTGTTCTGAGAGTGAGCCCGAGGGGCTGATATTGTTCTGAGAGTGAGCCCGAGGGGTTGATACTATTCTGACAGTGAGCCCGAGGGGCTGCTACTGTTCTGAGATATTGCCCGAGGGGCGAACCTTTATGTGTTCATCGTTCATACTTACTTGTCATTTTACCTGTTATACTGTGGTATTTGTGTCTCAGGGGCGAACCTTTATGTGATCATCTTTCATACTTACTTGTCGTTTTACCTGTTATACTGTGGTATTTGTGCCCGAGGGGGTGATTTTCTTTGCTTATTGACACTAGCTGTTTTGCATTCATAGCGTAACTGTTGAAAAAGTCATTTTCAAAAGAGTTTAAACTGAGCTAAGATATTTCTAAAGATTTCACAGCTTCAATGCTTTTCTCAAAGGGTTTTACACTGCTTCTATATGGCATGTTGGTTTGCTTTACGTGATTTCTTACTGCTCAGTTGTTATTTACCTTTATTACTCACTGAGTTTGAGTACTCACTTTACTCCCTGCACCGGGTGTACAGATGCAGGAAATTTTGCACCCAATAGCGGGTTTTGACTGATCGGAGGCAGTGTTATCGGAGTTAGCAAGGTGACTGCCAGCGTTCGAAGCACCGCTTTTCTCCCTTTCGCTTATTAGTCCCGTTTCGTATATTTTTCAGACCTTGTAGTTGTATTTATACTCTAATAGATGCTCGTGACTTGTGATACCCCAGTATTGGGCTGTGTTTGGGTTGTACTCCTGCATTATTATGGTGAGATATGCTGTTTAGTAATTATTGTAATAGATATCCCG
>NW_017706326.1:0-1065 GCF_001879085.1 Nicotiana attenuata | reverse complement strand
ACGAACAAAGTGCGAGGCTCACCGAGAAATATCAACATGTGCGCTCTAATTAACGAAATTCTCGCCTGCGTCAACTGCTGTCTCTGTAAAAAAAATTAGCGGGGAATGAGTCGCTAGCTCAGTGAGTAATAACACTGTAATACCCTATATTTAATAAGGGTGTATTGGTCATTAGCAAAATAATAATAATAATAATAATAATACTAATAATAATAATAATAATAATAATAATAATAATAATAATAATAATAACAACAACAACAACTAAAAGAAAAAAAAGAGGGAGCAAATTAATAAAACAAAATAACTCAACAAAAAAAAATAAGTAAAGCAAAAAGGGCCGAAGCCCATTTTGCCAAAACAAAAGAAAGGGCAAACCTTTGGTTTGCTGCTACGTTGAAGCAGAAGCTTCAGTTTTGCCGAGAAAACAAAATTTAAAAAAGGGAGAAGAAGAAGAAGAAAAAGGGTGGAAAACTTGAGAAATTTTAAATACGCA
The DNA here is from genome assembly GCF_001879085.1 of Nicotiana attenuata. NCBI lineage: Eukaryota > Viridiplantae > Streptophyta > Magnoliopsida > Solanales > Solanaceae > Nicotiana > Nicotiana attenuata. The sequence continues at coordinate 569 of NW_017706326.1, read as the reverse complement.
CTATTTCTTACGGGTAATACTCGAATTTCTCATCTGGGTTCTTTTCTTCTGGTAATTCTTTTTATCTCAGTTCATATATTTGAAGGGTTTCACAAGGTATAAGAAATTAAATACCAATAAGAATTAGTTTGGGTAAATTATACGAATAGGTTGGAGTTGATAGATTAGTAATTACTCATGTGCGGGTAAATATAATTCGGCGAATTAAGAGTCAAATATGGAACCTCGAGGGTTGGGTATTCAAAATTAGCTATGAATTAGCCTAAACATAGAAATTAACATGATGATCGATATTATGTAATTATAGATTGATTGGAGGAAATTGTACGAGTTGCTTGAGGTGAAGCAGTTGGTATTTCGGCACGAGTACTGTGAGTAGTAATCTTACCGCAATTTGTGTTTTCATAACTTGCATGATTTACACATAATTTTTAATATGAATATGTTACCGATTATTTTGAGTTGCATGTGGGACAAGTCTTTTACTCGATATGATACCGAAATAGTTATTTGAGATGAATACCGTGGTTTTAAATATTTTCGATGTCACTAGATCTGTTTTACCGTTA
>NW_017706325.1:0-1065 GCF_001879085.1 Nicotiana attenuata | reverse complement strand
TTTGGGGCATCGATTTCATGGGTCCGTTCGTGAGCTCCTGTGGTAATACTTACATTCTCGTGGCGGTGGACTATGTTTCAAAATGGGTGGAAGCCGTGGCTCTTCCCAACAATGAAGCCCGAAGTGTTGTAGCATTTTTGAAGAAGAGTATCTTTACGAGATTTGGTACTCCCCGGGCCATTATTAGTGATGGGGGGTCCCATTTTTACAACAAGGCTTTTGATTCATTGCTTGCTAAGTATGGAGTTAATCACAAAGTGACCACCCCCTATCATCCACAAGCTAGTGGACAAGTGGAAGTCTCAAATCGGGAGATCAAGAGTATTCTGTCCAAAACGGTGAATGCTAATAGGACCGATTGGTCGAAGAAATTGGATGATGCTCTTTGGGCTTATCGGACGGCTTACAAGACTCCAATTGGTATGTCTCCGTATCGGTTGGTGTTTGGTAAAGCTTGCCATCTTCCAGTGGAACTTGAACACAAGGCTATGTGGGCATTGAGGAAGTTGAACTTGGAATGGGATGTTGCAGCAAATCTCCGAGTGGAGAAATTGAATGAGCTTGATGAGTTTAGATTTCATGCTTACGCCAGCTCGTCTTTGTACAAGGACAAGATGAAGTACCTCTATGACAAGTATGCTCGAGGTAAAGAGTTCAAAGTGGGTGACATGGTTCTTCTCTTCAACTCCCGGTTGAGGTTATTCCCGGGAAAGCTCAAGTCTAGGTGGAGTGGTCCATTTGAAGTTGTTGGGGTGACCCCATTTGGTGCTATTGATCTAAAGAACAAAAGTGGTAAAGTTTTCCGAGTCAATGGGCATCGTGTGAAGCATTACTTGGGGAAGATTGATGACAGCCACGTGGTGGCGCTCCTTCATTTGAAGTGATATTGTGGTAAAATGCGTCGTGCCGCGACGTTAAATCAGGCGCTTCTTGGGAGGCAACCCATGTCTTTTTTTTTTTTTTACTTTTCCGTTGTAGATTAGGATTTTTTCAACTCTTGGTTTGTGAGATGTTGCAGGGGTTTGAGGTTGGACCAGTGCAGGGCAAAGTAGCAAAAATCATAAG
>NW_017706324.1:0-1066 GCF_001879085.1 Nicotiana attenuata | reverse complement strand
ACCAGTCTACGACCGGTTAGAGGCGAGTAGTTGGTGTATATGATGGCCTGAGGGTTTGAAACCCCGGCTTATCACATTGTGACGCTATTGTAGGGCGTGACTCGCACCCCATGGCAGGTGCGGGATTAGTTATGACTGGGGATTGAGACTTAGTCCATCCCGAACAAGAATGTTTCTATATTGGCGACTGATACGCGCCCTGTATTGAATATATCTGGGCTTATTGCCGTGTTTGGGGCCTTGTGCCGATCTGTAGCATCCTTAGAGGATGAATGTCATTGTGATAGCATGCTTTGTATAATCATTGATCTCAGTCCTGTGTTTAATCACTGTTATAAAATGCTAAGTCACTTTTCCTGAAGTTAAATATCTAAAGTATATTCTCCTTAATAAATTGGAAATTGGGAAATTAATTGAATCTGTTACGTGACTCATATGCATATTGTGGACTGAGTATGGATCGGGCTGCACGCCGCAGCGAATGGTATGATTATATTGCGCTTGGGCTGAAGGAGCCCCTCCGGAGTCTGTACACACCCCCAGTGAGCGCCGTAAACGTTAAATGGATCGGGCTACGCGCCGTAGCGGTCATGTGCATTGCATTGCATCCTTACATTATACTTGACTGATATATTTGAAGTTGTTTTGCTGTTGGTTCGTAGTTAGGTGTTGGACTGTTAGTTTTAGCTTTACTTTGTGGCATTTCGTGGATTTCTTATCTTCAGACATTTTATATGCTTATTACTCACTGAGTTTGTAGTACTCATTCCCTACTCCCTGCACCTTTTGTGCAGATTCAGGTACTTCGGGAGCTTAGTTGAGCTAGCCGCTGGTTTCCAGAGTTTCCAGGAGTGGTCGAGGTAGCTGCTATGATGTCCGCAGGACCCGACTCCTCCCTTATCCCTTTATTATTTCCGTACTTTAGAACATACTTATTTTGAGGATTTTTTTTTGACTTTGTATTAGTTAGAGGCTCTAGACTCATGACCCCAGGTCTTTGGGAGTTACAGTTATGTCAGTATTTCGTATTGTTTTAATTGAGTATTTCAACTATGAGTATTAATAT
>NW_017706323.1:0-1066 GCF_001879085.1 Nicotiana attenuata | reverse complement strand
TCGTTTCACCTAAAAGCTACTTGTCACACTACGGTTACAAGGATTTTGCTTATGACTACACCTAGTCACAACATAAACTCAGGGAGTTTACGAATTTACAAAGGGATTCCTAATCAATGCTTCTAGCTAAGAAATTTAGGAGATATAATAAGTACAATCACAAAGTTACAACTCAACTAGGATAACAACATGCTAACTTTTGAGAACAGGTCTGTAGTTGCGTTCAGCTTTGTTCTTCAAGCTCGTGAGGATTGATTTCTCAGTTTTTGCGAGAGACTTGAATGAGAAACTGAAACCTTCACGTGATGTTTTGTATAAACTCATTGTAGGTACACCTTGATCACATCACTTGAAATGATGTGAGTACTTTATTTGGTTAGAGAATGAGTTGGCGCCGGAGACAGTGCAGTGCGGCAGAAACAGTGCAGTCACTTCGTTTCCAACTGTGTCCAATTGACTTTGTACTGCTGTGAGGAATCCACAAGCGTATCAGGTCCTTGTTTGGGTTCCTAGCTCCTGAAGCTATAGCATTTCACCTATGGTTCTTAACAGTAAGTTTGTTAGAGCATCAAAATATAAGACAAGAACATTTAAAACCTATCATACATATAACATAATATATAGCCTGCATATAACTCATATATTTGGTTACCGGCACCATTTCTTAAAATGAGAAGGAATTGCTTTTATGTAAGAATAATCATACTTAAAAATGATATAATTTGATTTATAATTTATTACATGTTTATGCAAAAGTGACATTATTGCATGATTCAAAATATAATATTTTCGGGATGTAATTTTAGTCCAAAATATCATGAATTTGAAGCAAGTAGAGATAAACACTAACCAACACATAATAAGATGATACTTCAAAATTAACTCTAGAAAATGTCATCACCAAATCGGGACTGGCTTGAGATGCAATAGTAGTAATTATGCTAGTGTAGTATAAAAGTTTACCTTTACTCTATCTTTATGCATATAAAACTATATTAATGACAATAGTATCATCTTCCATAATTACCATAAGATCTCTGACGAGATGTAATCCAAAGTTTTCCTT
>NW_017706322.1:0-1066 GCF_001879085.1 Nicotiana attenuata | reverse complement strand
CTTCGTAAAGGTTTTCCAACTTGTGTTCAAATCAAATCCTTTTGGGGTAATTGATTTACACTTGATTTTTCTAAGTAAGTCTCTCTTTCCCTTTTTATGACTTGGTTCATTCATACAAAATTTTTGACTCTTGATTGCTTGGATGTCAATTGATTTCCTTTCCTTAATTTGCATGACCGTGTACTGTCAAAACCCCTTCCTTAAATAACTATTATGTATTTACCCTTCTTGCATTACTTTGAAAAGTGTTTAATTAACCCCTTTCCTTATTTACCTTGCCGTTTGAAATCAGAATCCCTTAATTAAAGGGAAACCTTGTGTGATTGATTTTCAAACTATTTTCTTACCTATTTCTGCTTCTTTTCTGCACTATAAATACATGACACAATTCTGAATAACAGACACACACGATTAAGCATACAGAAATCACAACTCTCTTCTAAACCCATACTCTTGTTTCTTGACTGCACTTTGGCTCTCATATGTCTACTGTTTCTCCTTACTTGCTTCTTTGAACTGGTATGCTGTAAGATTAATTTTAGCATCTCTCTAATGTGTTTATTTACAGTCCATGTATCCATGCCTGCCTTCAATTCTCTGCAAAGTTAATTTTAAAGTACCTATATGCTTTGCCTGTTCTTTCTTTGTTTCTTGTGGCTAGAATAAATAATTGCTCCCATACCCCCATTCCCCTATATGTGCTGAGTTAAGGTATGCCCTGGAAGCATCCCAATTGCTGTCCAGGGCTGAACCTGGCCTTCAATAAGGTCTTAACTCCCCAATTCTAAGGCTGACATGCTAGTCAGGGGTATGCCAGCATCCCAGTTGCTAGGCATGACCATCAGCCAACCCTGGCTCCCCCATAATTCCCTTTCATTACACTTACACTTACTCCTAGTCTCTAAGTTCTGCCCCCCTCCTATGAGCCTTGCCTTGGGATCTTGAGTTCCCTCTGAACTTGGACATTTGAGGGCTGGCCCTTCCACACTGCACTATAATCTGATTCTGCAATGATATTTGGGGTGTAAGCATTGCCTGGAACTCTTGAAGTTCCTTGGAACTTAGA
>NW_017706321.1:0-1066 GCF_001879085.1 Nicotiana attenuata | reverse complement strand
TACGGTACGGTACGTACGTACGTACGTACGTACGTACGACGAAGGTACCGTACCGTACGGGTACGTTTCGTTTCCGCCGTTCTCGTTACGTTTTTGACGTTNTTTAGTTTTAGTTTAAGTCTAGTTGGGTATAAGTTGCGTTTTATTTTAGTTTCGGGAGTTAGGGGGATTGGAGCTTTATTTGATGTCGTTTGTATACTAGTTTGGTATTACCTTAGGGTAAGTAATAATTTAGATTGTATTCTTGGTTTTTATTTTATTTTATTTATCTTTAGTATTGTTCTTTCATTTGCTTTCTTTATTTGTTCACTTTGATTTTGGTTATGTTAGTGGTTTCCTTTTATGTAGTAGCTTTTATGTCTTTCTTAGTAGTATGGATAATAAGCCTTTGGTTTTCTTAACGCACGATTCTTTCCAAAGGTGGTCTTTTGTGTGAACTAGGTGACTCTTCCTGAGGATGGATGGTGTGACAACTTTCTTAAAGGAATGAGTCTGTTTGTGTTTAGGTAATAATAATAGTAGTAGTAATGAATAAAATCACTAATCAAGTCATTTTCTGAAAAGAGTTATTCATGCTTCATTTGGCACCAACACACTTAACTGCGTGTTTATGGTTTGGAACAAGGTTTTTTGGAAGAAAATAACTCCAGTTAGTGATTTTGACGTTCTTGAGTTGACTTTGATAATCATTGAGTAGTTGATTGGACCATATTGATCTTTTACTTGATTGTGATCATTGTAGGCTTTAGACTCTATCCTCTTTTACGGTCTAGTTGCATGAGAGATGAGGTGATTTTTGTTGCTAGTCCAAGTACTTGAGTGGATAATCTAGAACTTGCCCCGAATGTATTTCAAGGCTAAATTCTAGGTTTTCTTGGTTTGGAAGATGATTGTAGGCTTTCCTTGGTCCGTTTGAGCTTTCTATTGCCACCCGGTGTTTATTATCTCTGGTCAACCACTTTGAGCCTTTAGACTTTTTCTGTTGGTAACCATGCTACAAGCCTTTACCCGTTTTGTCTATAATCCTCTCTTGGCACCCGGACCATCCTTAACACTCTAATAAAAT
>NW_017706320.1:0-1066 GCF_001879085.1 Nicotiana attenuata | reverse complement strand
TTTTTTGATTAAATTTGCTTTCACGATCCGAGACTGTTTGTCGTTCGTAGTAAAAAAAGAAGAAATAGAAAACGGATCGAGCTTTTGTGCTTGCGGTGGAAGCTTCTTTGCTTGATATACTGTATTTTTTGGAATCAATTGCGGATTATACTATTTATTTCAGCTAAGTATTTGTTATTTGTGTGGAAAATGAAAATAGAATATAAATAATGCTTCTGTCTTTGCGGCGGAAGCTTCTTTGCTCGAAATACTGTGTTTGGAATCAATTGCAGATGACACTATCTATCTTTGTTGCTGTGGAGATCTATTGAGATTACGCTATTCCATTTGTGTTAAAGTGAAAATGGGAAACAAATTATGCCTTTTTCTTTGCAGTGCAAGTTTATTTGCTTGATATGCCGTGTTTACAATCAATTGCAAATGTTAGGATCCGCCGAGATTTAGCCTTTGTGATTGAGCTAAAAAGTACAAATCGTGCTTGTTCTCCGTGGTGCAAGCTTATTTGCTTGGCATACTGTATTTGGAATCAATTGCAAATGACACTATTGTATCTTTCTTGCCGTCACAATCTACTGAGGTTCAGTCTTTTGTTATTATGTAAAAAAATAAGATAGAAAACAAATTATGCTTTTGTCTTTGCGATGCAAGCTTCTTTGCTTGATATATTGTGTTTGGATCAATTGCAAGTGACACTACTTTATACACTATTATATATTTGTGATTGAGAGAACAAATACAAATTATGCTTTTGCTCTGTGGTGCAATCTTCTTTGCTTCATATACTGTATTTGGAATCAATTGCAAACGACACTGTTACCCTTTATTGCTGCTAGATATAAAAGATGAAAAGATATGGTATGCCTTTTCTTGTTGGGATATAAGCTTCTTTGCTTGATATACTATGTTAGGAATAAATTACAAATGAAACTATTTACTGTCGTTAGGGTTAGGTATCTTTGTTGTATCTGATAATTCCTATCATCGTCCTTGTAGTTTTTGCACGTTACGTCTCCTGATCTTGATGTATTGTAATTGTTTTCTGTATTTTGGTTGTCTCTATGGGTTT
>NW_017706319.1:0-1066 GCF_001879085.1 Nicotiana attenuata | reverse complement strand
TGCATTTTCACGTAGATACCATGTCTATAGGATATTTACTCTTTAAAATTCTGCATCTCGCCTAGAAACCATGTTCATAGGGTTATCACTTTCAAAGCCTGCATTGTTCACATAGATACCATGCCCGTAGGTTTTTCTGCACTTTGTAATAATACCATGGCAATAAATCGATAATGAAGCTCTGCATATTGTATAGATGATATGCCTATAGGACTTCCTGCACTTTGCATATACATTTTTCATTAGGCAAGCCTGCTTATAAGAGTTAAAATAACTCATTACATATAGATAACCTGCCTATAGGATCTCTGCTCAAAATCAGTTACACCTAGAAAGCATGCCTATAGGAACTATCAACTTAATCAAAATCGCCACTCGTTCCTATGTTTAAAATCAGTGGCAATTTTTTTAACACTCGTAGAGCTTATAACTAATGACTTCTTTTTCAGTCCCTGGATTAATAGGTATCATGCCTATAGGCCCTGTTTAACATAGAAATATTTAGATAATTAATCAACTGTCAGTTTTCGACAACTACATCTAAGCAGGACTAATTTGGACTCCCTATCTGGGAAATATGTGGTAAATCAATTCTTCCTATGCTAATTTTAATTAATGACCTAAACAATATGTGTAAGACATGTTAAACAATTCGTTTCTTTAAGTGAGGAGGCCTACTTGAGCCTTTGATTGTTCTTATTTCCCCAATAACTGCTTTATGTGTTTTGTTTGTCGCCCTAGAATTTTATCCTTTTAAAATCCCTGAAAAGCCAAGCTCCCTCCCTTTAGGATTAGTAGTCCTAAACGCCTCCGGGACTGATAGGTGGGACGGGTAATAGCATGCAGTAGGTAACGATACCATTCCGCGCTTAAATACCTTAACGGGGTGGGAAGGGTAGACATGGAGATGATGATCACATGATAACACTATGCGTATGATTGATTACCGGTGTTGTGTGGATGATCCATGTGTTTTACAAACCTAGGACCCCCTTTCCTTTATGTGACTTTGTTTAATATCAATAAAGTTCTGTGTTTTCAACTACCCAAAACCCCTCTTTAATAT
>NW_017706318.1:0-1066 GCF_001879085.1 Nicotiana attenuata | reverse complement strand
ATAGCTTTTCACTCCTTTCCCTCATAGCGGAATAGTAGGTTTTATTACCTACAAACCAAAATACCCGCATTAGCTCTCCCTGAAAGGAGAAGGAAGGCTGGAATGCCAACAGGCGTCTATTATTGAATTCACCCGACCCCTGACTCATTGTTACCAATTAAGCTTCCAATTTCGCGAAGCCCTTTGGACTCCAATAATTGAAGTCGAATCTTGGTAATTTCACCCACATGGGAACCGAGTATAACTCTTCTCTATTGAATTCCATAGTAAGATCCCAAGCTTTAACTATAAAGGGCTTGTTGTCAAAATGGTATACCCCCCTTGTAATACCTCTTTTTTCAGCTCTATATAGTACTATCCCTTTTTTAGCATAGATATCTTGTTTATTCCAAACTTTACCCACATTCGCCAGATAAATCCATTTAACACTGCAATGCCCCAGGTACATAACATGTCGATCCCCCTTACCTCAGGCAGTGTCACTGGACTCCCTCCTATCCTATCTTTCATATTTAGTATTGAGTTAAAGTCTCCCATGAGCAGCCAGGGAAGTTTACATCCCTGACTATAGATTCTAGTTAACCCCATAGCTCTTTCCTTCCTTCTCTTGTGTTGTACGCATACACCACAGTAAGTATAAAAGAAGTCTTCAAGGTGAAATGCACTACCTGACATGTCACAACCTATGCTTCCATACCAAAGTATTATACCATTATAATGGTGTTCTAAATTGGTTAAACAATTCCCCCTATACATTTTGGTCACCACCTCACTTATTTTATTAGCCTTAACATTATTTACAACCAGCCCAAGCAGACCTATATTCTCACTATTTCAGAGGATTGTAACTTCCCTCTGCTTATTAGGGCCATTAAGACTCCTAATAATTTAGCATAAGATGTTATCCATTACCTGAGAGATATATTTTTTAGCCTCCATCATTGCGACTTGCCATGTTGTCCAATTGATCAGGTTGTTCAATTCCGTTAAGAACCTGAAAGGAATTCTATGCATGCACCTACTGAACTTGCCTATATGCTTTCTTGCTTGTGTTTAATGGAGTAAT
>NW_017706317.1:0-1066 GCF_001879085.1 Nicotiana attenuata | reverse complement strand
CCACGAACCGGATTCAAGATCGGTTGACTATCGTCGGAAGCCAAGACCCCCCCCCCCCCATCCGGGAGAGTCGGAATCTTAACCGCACACTTCACGAGCGGCACGAGCCTCGTCCCTTCGTCTCTGGACTTCTTCCTCGGTAGCCCGGACCACAGCATGAAGCTCTCTGTACGCATCGACCTTGGCTTCTGAAAAAATCCACATCTCATGCGTATTACGACGCGCAATCTATACAGGCGAAGGGCGGGAAGCAGAAGGTCGTGAAAGCCTGTGAATCTCCGCTGCCTTGGCATCAAGCTCAACAGTCAGCTCCGCCACTCTCCGCTGCAATTCGGCGTTCTCCGCCGCCACCCCCCGGCTCAATTCGAGCTCGTCATCTTTGGATTTGAGGAGCTCCTCTAACTCGCTGTTGCGGGCTACAACCCTCATCAGCTCGCTGTCCGCCTCCTCCAGTTCGGCTCCCCTGCGCTCCGACTGGGACTGCCCCCTACCAGCCTCCGCTCGATGTTTAGAGCGGTACTTCCTATATTTCTTTAACATCTTCTTAAAGAGGGCAGTCCACTTCCGCTCACGACGTCCCCTCTCCACCTCCAGTACCAGGGTCTGTAAAAGAGAAAAAGTGAGCAAATACACCCCAAACCCACCCAACAATAACACAAAAGGAAGGGAATAAAAAGTACCTAAGCCATGCCCGACACACTGCGGGACAGCTCCACGTCGCCTACTGTATTGAGCGTCCTGCTTTCGGGGGCAGCACACAGCAAAGTAAAGGCCGAGGCGGCCTGCTCAATGTTCGACAGAAGATTGAAAGTCGCCGGAATTGTAATGCGACGGTCAGAACCTTCAGTCGTCGTCGTCTACATGGGTCAGGCCGCCCACAAACTCGTCGACATCTTCCTGAGCGATGTCAGATTCCGACCCTTCTGCCGCACCACTGGGCCCCTCAACGTTGGTCGATGGCCGTCCCCCGAACAACTCGTGCAGGGGCTAACGCTTGGAGCGGTATACCCCCCGTTGAGCCGACCTCCCCCGAAAGAATGGCGTCGGCCATGAACACGTGCCTAGG
>NW_017706315.1:0-1066 GCF_001879085.1 Nicotiana attenuata | reverse complement strand
TGAGTTATATATGCAAGTGGCGAAATTGGGATCAGATATGGTAATTCGTGTGTTTTATGGACTTGGAGATTGGAAGTTCTCATGTACAGGTTAGCTCGTGATTGTGGATGACAAAATGTGGGTAGGTTACTATGAGTTATCTTTCAGTGTTGTGAGACGTTACGATCTGTTGGTTATAGGCACCTATGGTGCGATTCTATCGAAATTTCATAATGGAAGTCGAGCGGGAAGCGTAATCGAGAGCTGCTCGGTGAATGGCGTATCAGATATGTTCTATCGGGTTTGCGTGGTATGTGTTACTTGTTTCACCGTGGGTGTAATGATTTGTTTCGGTTCCCGATATCAAATTGTGCGCGGCTGTTGATTTTGATCATAGTGACTCTAGGTGTTTCATGTGTAACAGTGTTTGGATAGGATCGCGCATTGTAGCGAGGCTACGTGGAGATATGACCTTTCGGGGTAGATTCATGTGTTCTATTTCTATGATGTCAGACGGGGTCTCAGCTTTGTGTTGTGATGGTACTGAGGAGCTGAGGTACACTCTTCGTTTGGGTCATTTTCATGACTTGAGTATGTTCAGTACCGTTTCTTATGGGTGCGCGAATTAAGCAAGTTGTGGCTTAGGCCTGTATTGATGTGTCATGTCACCACAGTGGTGTGTCGGATTCGAGGCGATCGTTGGGGTCATTAACGAATATAAACGGATTCGATTTCAGCATGTCGGAAGGGTAAGATCGTAGGTTAGGTCTACGAAAAAATTTGCTTATGGTATTGCCAGACGAGAAGCAGCTTCGATGAATAGTTGATCTAAGAAATGATTATGGTTTAATGGTGTGTTTCATTGATCGTTGGCAGTATACTGAAAGTGTTGGAATGACGACTTTAGTTAATGAGAGTTTTTCTATCGGTATTTGGGTGTTAGTGTACAGTTGCTGTGAATAGAAGTTATTGCTACGAGCGTTAAAACGTTATGTGGTTTATCATGTAATTGCACCTGAGGTTGTCAGGTATGGGTTATTACAGCTAGGTTCGGGCTTAGTTCAGAGTATAGATGTGAGTATTTTTG
>NW_017706313.1:0-1067 GCF_001879085.1 Nicotiana attenuata | reverse complement strand
AAACGCGTGAACAATGGTTGCTAACTCCAAATCGTGCACTGGGTAGTTCTTCTCATGGGGTTTCAACTGGCGTGAAGCATAAGCATTCACCCTACCATCATGCATCAACACACAACCAATGCCAACCCATGAAACATCATAATAGACTTGTATATGAACCCGATGTTGAAGGCAAAACCAGAACCGGAGTTGTAGTCAAGGCAGTCTTGAGCTTCTGAAAGCTCTCCTCACACTCATTAGACCACCTGGATGGGAACCCTTCTGAGTAAATCTAGTCAAAGGATCTGCAATGGATGATAATTCCTCTACGAAGCGGCAACAATATGCAGCCAAACCTACAAAACATCAGATCTCTGTAGCGGTAGAAGGTCTAGGCCAACTGTGAATTGTCTCAATCTTCTTCGAATCCACCTTAATCCCCTCACTGGACACTACGTGACCTGAGAATGTCACTGAGTCTAACCAAAACTCACACTTGGAGAATTTAGCATATAGTTTCTTCTCCCTCAAAGTCTAGAGCACGATCCTCAAGTGATGCTCATGTTCTTGCCGGTTGCGGGAATACACCTGTATATCATCAACAACATATGACAAAGATACAATACGAATGAAACTCGTTGTCATCAAGTGCATGAAACGCTCGCGTTGGCTGTGGTCACGCCAAAAGACATCACAACGACTACATAATACTCAGTACGGGTCCTAGAACGCAACTCCTAAGAAATCTAACTTACGACCGAACTCTCAAACCGTCTAGGTAACCGTGAACTCTACAATACAATCGTTACGAAGTAACTACCTAGCCTACCTGAACGCGTNACTCAAACTAACACTAACCCAACACCGACCGTAACGTGGTACTACGTTCGTTTCCGTTAGTACGTTAACGTTAACCGTTTACCGTTTTCGTAACGGTTTTCCGGTACCTTAACGTTTACCGGTTAACTAAACCGTGGTACCTAACCTTAACGTTTTTTTAAGTTACCGGGTAACCCGTAACTTCCCCTTTTCCTTTACCCGTTTTACCAACCCTAAATAACCGGTCAACCGTTGGTCGGTACCCACCC
>NW_017706312.1:0-1067 GCF_001879085.1 Nicotiana attenuata | reverse complement strand
GAGTGGTTGCGCCCTTCCGATATTATCACCCCCTAAATTTGGCAAAGGCGTATTTGCGGTAAAACCAGTCGATCAGCGGTGCAGTCGACGGTTCCGTGCCTTTCCCTCTTGAGTTGTCCGCTCAAGGGTACCGGTCTAATACCCCATAGAAACCTTATTCTATTTAAATTGTGCATGCATCACTGTCAAACCTAGCCGAGTCAGTTATGTTGTCCACATAATGACTCTTTAAGAGAGCCTTGTCCAAAGTCCACTGGGTTTCCTTGGAACCCAAACGGACACTACCACGTCTGTGCATTTATTTGGAGAGCTAAATGCCATTTATGCTAATTATTGGTTTAAATAAGTCAAGTCCGGCGGGGTAAGGGTCTAACACTTTGTTGTGCAAAAAATGAGGCACGAAGTCCCCAGATTCGGCATGGTAACCAACATTCACCCAAGGTTGCTAAGCTGGTGGGAAGACCTTCACTCCAGCGATCAGACTCTCGTCCGCAAATATTTGGGAAATTTGCCTTCTTTTTTGGAAATCCAACCCGACAACAAAATCATAGAGGTTGCAACTTTATTCTGGAATAGCGACAGATTTGTGTTTCGCTTCGGGGACCTTGAAATGACACCTTTGCTCGAGGAAATAGGAGGGTTAGCTAGTATTCCTTGGGAGACTCCGGGTTTGCTTATGCTAGAAAATCGCAAGGGCAGGGGTTTCTTCAAGATGATGGGACTAAAGAAAAACCCAGACTTGACCTGTTTGAAGGAATCCTACATTCCTTTCGACTATCTGTACGAGAGGTACGGCCATAGCAAGTCCTACCGCACTTACCCAGATGAATTTTCCCTCACCTCATTGGGGCATATCCACAGAAGGGTCTTCGTCTTCATGTTCTGCTTTTTGGGGATGATAGTATTTCCTATAAAGAAGCCTAGGATCCATACTAGACTAGCCATGGTCACCAAGACTCTAATGGAAGGGATTGGCGGGCAGCCTTTTAGCATAGTACCTATGATTGTTGCTGAGATATACCGAGCCCTGGAAAACTGTCAACGAGGGGCCAATCACTTTGAGGGTT
>NW_017706311.1:0-1067 GCF_001879085.1 Nicotiana attenuata | reverse complement strand
TAAGCTATATTCGATACAGTATTACCTAATACACTTATACTTAGTGCATAATATAGCGTAAGTACATATATTATATATATATATATAAGCTATATTCGATACAGTATTACCTAATACACTTATACTTAGTGCATAGTATAGCGTAAGTACATATATTATATATATATATGAGCTATATTCGATACGGTATTACCTAATATACTTATACTTAGTGCATAATATAGCGTAAGTATATATATATATATTATAGACACACACGCCCGCTTCGTAGTACTATTCATCCCTTGTATTACAAAAGTATTAACGACTTACATTTGTATTATTTACATAGTAAATACAAAAGTGATTTTTAATTTTGACCATATAGAGACCAACTTTGGTCGCTAACTGTAAATGAATTTAATTTAGCGACCAAAGTTGGTCACTAACTGTACATGAATTTAATTTAGCGACCAAATTTGGTCACTAAATTTTAATCAGATTTATTTATATTTTATATAATATTTAAATTAATAATAAAAATTATTAAATGTTAGAACTGGGTCCCACCTTGGCGACCAACGTTGGTCTCTATTTCATTAAGCGACCAACTTTGGTCGCTAAATTTTGAATTATATTTATTTATATTTTATAATTTTTTTAAATAAATATATATTTATTAAAATATTATAACTGGGTCCCATATTAGCGACCAATGTTGGTCGCTATCAACTTATCCTTCAGTTAGCGACCAACTTTGGTCGCAAGTTTTAAATTATATATATTTATATTTTATAAGTTTTATAAAATAATAATAAATTATTAAAAAAATTATGTGGGTCCCACTTTAGCGACCAACATTGGTCGCTAATCTCAGTATATCTTTGACCAAGCAAGTCTGACCAGTCCAGTCAACAGTTTGACTAAATTTGCGGCCAAATAACGACCAACTTCGGTCGCTAAAGTATTTCAAATATTTTTTTTATTATTTTCGGCAGTTTGGCGACCAACTTTGGTCGCTTTTCTTGACAGACCAAATTTGGTCGCTAATCTTTGATCGCTTTTTACAGGAATTCTAGTAGTGATAA
>NW_017706310.1:0-1067 GCF_001879085.1 Nicotiana attenuata | reverse complement strand
ATTGAATTGTGACCAAACCCATAAGGCTGCCTACGTGTCCCCTCTTAAACGGGAATCAGGTCAGACGTAGTTCAAATTACATAAGGAAATCATAAATGGTTATACATAGTATCATTTGACTGCATCTGAACTGATTGGTTTTGGCCAAACTTCCCCGTCCATTTCTGCAAGTATGAGGGCTCCTCCTGTCAGAACCCGTTGAACCATGTACAGACCCTGCTAGTTGGGAGAGAATTTCCCTTTGGCTTCGTCTTGTCTTGACTCTCCTGTTGAAGGCTCTGGACATTCTGTTCTGATAAAGCTGACCATGGCAAACTACATTCATTCTTTTACCATCTATGAGGGCTAACTGTACGTAACGACTCTTCACCCATTCTGCATCGTCGAGTTCTGCTTCCTATATGATCCTTAGGGAGGGAATTTCTACCTCGGCGGGAACGACCGCTTCTGTACCGTAAACCAGCATGTAGGGAGTTGCCCAGTTGACGTGCGGACTATGGTGCGGTACCCAATAAAGCAAATGATAACTTCTCATGCCACTGTTTATGCTTTTCTATCATCTTCCTTAGTATCTTCTTGATGTTCTTGTTGGCGGCTTCTACGGCTCCATTCATCTGAGGCCTGTAAGCTGTGGAATTCTTGTGTTTGATGTTGAAGGTTTCACACATGCCTTTATCAAGTCGCTGTTGAGGTTGGACCATTATCGGTAAAGTCTTGATTCTGGAATCCCAAATCGACAAATGACTACGGTCACGACGAAGTCTGCCTACGACTTTCTAGTCACTTCTCTGTAAGATGCTGCTTCAGCCCTATTTCGTGAAAACTAGTCAAATTTGCTACGTAGTAGAAAAACCCTTGTGTCCCGTGTTTAGGTACTGCGGGGTCCCGGCGTTCCGAGTTTCGGGTCCCTAAAAGTTAACCGAAAGTTCCCCGAGTTTTCCCCCCCCGAAATGGGTCCGGGGTTTACGGAAAAAAGGGGTCCCCCGTAAGTTCGGGGTTCGGAAACGGGTCCAAACGTTGGGTTTTCGACCGTACTTTTTAAAAAGGGACCCGTTACCGTAAACGTT
>NW_017706309.1:0-1067 GCF_001879085.1 Nicotiana attenuata | reverse complement strand
GGGTTTGAGTTCCATTTGGGGTTATTGTGGATCGGCTGACCAAGTTTGCTCATTTTATTCCTGTGTGTACCACTTATTCATCGGAGCGGTTGGCGGAGATTTATATCCGGGAGATCGTCCGTCTGCATGGTATTCCAGTTTCTGTCATTTCGGACAGAGGTACTCAGTTTACATCGCGGTTCTGGAGAGCCGTGCAGCAGGAGTTAGGTACTCGGGTGGAGTTGAGCACAACATTTCACCCCCAGACGGACGGACAGTCCGAGCGCACTATTCAGATTCTTGAGGATATGCTCCGTGCGTGTGTGATTGAGTTTGGAGGGTCTTGGGATCATTTCTTGCCATTGGCGGAGTTTGCTTACAACAACAGTTATCAGTCTAGCATTCAGATGGCGCCGTATGAGGCTTTATATGGTAGGAGGTGTAGATCTTCGGTGGGTTGGTTTGAGCCGGGTGAGGCCAGGCTATTGGGCACAGAGTTGGTTCAGGATGCATTGGAGAAAGTTAAGATGATTCAGGATAGACTCCGTACAGCCCAGTCAAGACAGAAGAGTTACGCGGACAAGAAGGTTCGTGATGTTTCATATATGGTTGGTGAGCGGGTTCTGCTTCGGGTTTCGCCTATGAAGGGCGTCATGAGGTTTGGGAAGAAAGGAAAGCTGAGTCCGAGGTTTATTGGCCCTTTTGAGATCTTGAGGCGAGTTGGGGAGGTTGCTTATGAGCTTGCCTTACCTCCCAGTTTGGCCGGAGTTCATCCGGTATTTCATGTTTCGATGCTCCGGAGGTATCACGGTGATCCGTCGCACGTGTTGGATTTCAGTTCAGTCCAGTTGGACAAGGATCTATCCTATGTTGAGGAGCCAGTGGCTATATTGGACAGGCAGGTCAGAAAGTTGAGGTCAAAGAACATAACTTCAGTGAAGGTTCAGTGGCGGGGTCAGCCGGCCGAGGAAGTGACCTGGGAGACCGAGCAAGATATGCGCAGCAGTTACCCTCATCTTTTCACTACTTCAGGTATGTTCTCTATGCTCGTTCGAGGATGAACGAATGTTTAAGTGTAGGAGGATGTG
>NW_017706308.1:0-1067 GCF_001879085.1 Nicotiana attenuata | reverse complement strand
TTTTCGGTTTCGGTTTTTTCCCGTTTTACCTTTAAGTTTAACTTTTTACTTACTTTACGTTTCCTTTTAACTTTTACTACCCTTTAACTACCGTTTTAGTTTCGGTTTTAGTTTTACCGTTTAACTTTAGTTTTACGTTTTACTTTTCGCCTTTACGTTTTCCCTACGTTTTTACCTTTTC
This sequence comes from Nicotiana attenuata, assembly GCF_001879085.1. Taxonomy (NCBI): domain Eukaryota; kingdom Viridiplantae; phylum Streptophyta; class Magnoliopsida; order Solanales; family Solanaceae; genus Nicotiana; species Nicotiana attenuata. The sequence goes on along the minus strand of NW_017706308.1, from coordinate 886 downwards.
GTAAGTCCGACGAGTACCCTACGTACCGTAACGAAACCCCCCGTACCCTTTACCGACCTAAGTACGGGAGTACGGTACGTACGTGTTACGACTTTTACCTACGTACGTACTACCACGACACGTACTACTAGTGGAGTAACACTAAATTATTAGTGTTGTATCCTAGTGACGAGGCGTGCTAAACTAGGGTCGACACATGGAAGTGGGAATTCAGATAATCGATCCAAAATTTCTTGTAAGCACAAGATTAACAGATACTCACATCGGTATATGCATGAGCTCGATCAACATCTTCACCAAACAGTTTATATTCTTCTTGTTTCATTTTAAGAATATTGCTGGAATTGTTAAAAACCTAAAAAATCATAAGAGAAGAACATATTAAATTGAATGATGAAAGGATAATGCAGAGACATACTTGTCATACTAAAATTGAATCTCAACAAAGAAAGGCATTATCAAGTAAATAAACGTTACAAGTATCAAGAACACATAGTAGTCCTGTACAAGGTTAATCTCCACAAAAGACTTAATAAATCTCAATCTCAAGAAACAGCAGCTACCTTTTGAGCATTTCTGAGATACATACAATAAAGACAAGGAAAGAATTTGCCTTTGCTTCGAGCTCTTAAACAGCATGTAGCATTTACAATAAACTCACCTGGAAAACAGACCAAATAAGTTCCTTGGTCTTTTGGCAGCTATTCAGTCTATAGATCAACCTTCTCTCAAAGTGTCTACATTAAACACCTATATAAGCTATTAAATAACCTAAACGTCATGCAGCATATGTACTACTCTACCATGGGTTGCACTAGTTTTACCACACCAGGAACAAAGACTCACATCTTCAGACACATGAACATGCCCTAATCTACAATGCAAT
>NW_017706307.1:0-1067 GCF_001879085.1 Nicotiana attenuata | reverse complement strand
ATGTGAAAGCGTGAGCACATGAGGCTGTCAGCATAGTGCATCACATACAGTATGTGCATTGGCATGCAGAAGTAGAAGAGTTATATTCTTCATATTGTTCAGGCTTGATCTACTTTACTGTTTTGAACTATCTATTTAACTTGAAAGCATGCCTACATTTCAGCACAGATATTTCTATTTTATCTGTACTGGTTGAGTTCGTCACTACCTTTCAGTCCAAAGGTTGGACTTGTTACTTACTGAGTTGTGTCACACCTCCGTTTTTTTTCCACACCTCGTGAAGAGGGTATGATAAAGGGAGTTATTTCCAACTTGAAGTGACAATCGGAACGGGATTTATTATTAAGCTTTCAGAGTCGCCACTTGGGAGATTAATGGTGTCCCAAGTCACCGGTTGAATCCCGATCCGAGGAAATTATGACTCTGTTAACAGTCTGCGAACCAGAAATCCGAGTAAGGAATTCTATTAACCCAGGAGAAGGTGTTAGGCATTCCCGGGTTCCGTGGTTCTAGCACGGTCGCTCAACTGTCGTATTTGATTTTACCTGATTTCAAAACATGTTCTAACTCGTGTGCTTTAATTAGTAAACCGCTGTCATTTTTTATTTTTAATAGGACTTGCAACGTCGTGAAAATGCGTCTCGAACCACGTCGCACCAGTGCACCCGTGATTGTTAACACATTTCGACTTCGTTGAGATTTGGATTTGGGTCACATAAATGTGCACCCGAATTTAGGGAAGTAATATTATTAAAGTACGCGCCTAAAGCAACTACGTGTTTATTATATTTGGGGAAGACCATGAAATTCGCTAAATGGTCCGCCCGAATTCTAAGCATTTTATATAACATCTATTGAGGGCCCCGCATTTTATTTTGTGAGGCTCGTCTCACTAGTTTTATTTAAAGGCCACTCCTAAAGTGACTATAATTTTCTACTCACTTTGTCTCTCAAATAAAATAACAGAGAACAAAACCTAGTTAATTAATCATGCTGTAAACTTATTACCATTAAATCCTGAATCTTTCATTTAACTCATAATTCTAGCAATTTTGGGCTTTGATATC
>NW_017706306.1:0-1067 GCF_001879085.1 Nicotiana attenuata | reverse complement strand
TACTTACACCATTATATCGGGAGACTTAACCACGAACACTCAAATCATACCAATCACAGAATTTCAGACATAATCCACGTAGATATCACATACCAAATATTCGTACACCAAACAAGGTGATTTTACAAAGGTCAAAGTTAGCCATACATATCTGAAGCCGAATTCCCTTTTTAACTTCTATTTTCAATTCACCAAATAGTCTAGCAACGTCAATCTAGTGCACAAGTTAACACATATGACTTAGAATTGAAGTTCACAATCGCTACTCAAACTTATTTAGGTTATCAGCCCCTCTTGTACAATCCTTTACTCCTACCCAATTCCTCTTACTAGATTTTAGGTTTTAAAAAGGCATGCATGCATGTTTTCAACCATTATTTTCAAGAATCAATGCATGACGACCCCCCCCCCCCCTTTATGTTTAAACCTGAAAGTCAATGAAAAAGGGTCAGGGATTTTACCTGCAAGAATGGGGATGAAGATAATCACTTTGAAATTTCCCGGCCCGGATAGTTTTGAAGAATCAAATTCGATGAAGATGACTTTCTCTCTCAAGAACCCTCTCTTCCTCTCTCTTATTTTGTTCAGAAAACTCGTTAAAATGAGGGGTTGGAGTATTTTATTAAAAAGGGGGTCGGGTTTAAAATTTAGAAAAATAGGTACCCGAGTCAGATATGCGGTCGCACTTTGCGATCGCAGAGATGAAATGCGATCCGCATAATGGACCGCAAAAGTGCTCCAAAAATCCAATCCTACTGTTTGGGTCTGTGGCGGAAATGCGGTCCGCATACCCATTTTGTGGTCGCATAATGCACCGTATTTTTCACCTCAAATTTGACTGACACATTGGCTCACTTTGCGATAGAAATGCGGTCCGCATATCAGTTATGCGGTCGCATAATGGACAGCATTTTGACCTTAATTTTAACCAAACCACTGACTCAATCTGCGGCAGAAATGCGGTCCGCATACATGATTTGCGACCGCATTCTGGACCGCAAAATAACACTTTTCTGGAAAAACATGGTTCTTTGATTTTTTTTATATACTTAGATCAGTACGACGGG
>NW_017706305.1:0-1067 GCF_001879085.1 Nicotiana attenuata | reverse complement strand
TTCTTATCCATTACCAGCATTTTTGCTAAAATAGGGACAGTTGTCCAAAATACCAGAACCTTCTGATTTTAGCCTTTGTAAAAGTCCATTTTTACCCTTCCAATTACTAACTATTTCAGCTTTGTCCTAAATTTCTTTCATTCAATTAGGTCCCTATAAGTTCCTATTGTTTTGCAAACTAAGGCAAACAACACAAAAACATGACTTAGAAGCAAGGAAGATCAAATGGAAGCAAACCCTGATTCAATTAACCCTTTGATTAGACTTAAATTCGTTTAGAATTGAACTAGAACTAGAAACGACACCAAAAAGAAATATTTGAACCCAACATGAAACCAGAATTAACCAATTAATGAGGCACTTTCTGAAATTTAAAACTATTTAACCAATTGACAGTGTCATCAACAAGAAACTAACATAGTGATTTTAAATGAAATCGACTGAACACAAGCTAAACCAATTTAGCCAAAAACTGACCAACCAGTAATTGAAAAAACATACGCAAATTAGCCCTAAAAATACTGCCTAGTCTCAATGACTAAATACAGAAGGAAACAACAATTCTGAATAAGAAATAAGAACCTAAAACATGCAATTACAAATAGAACAACCACAACGAAGAATCAATCAAAGAAAAAGAAAAAGAGAATGGCCAAGAAAAGAAAAAAAAATAGAAAGCAAGCCAAAAATTACCTAATACTAATAGTGGGAANGCTGGAGCTTGCACTGGTTAGGGCAATCTTGATAAAAAATAAATCAAACCCACATGAATCAATTGCTCCTGTTAAGAGCAAGTGACTCATGTAGGTCTGAACCATTTGAACTTCCAGAATCGTTCAGTGTGGACCTCTAGGGTTTCAGATTTTTGATATGAAGTTGCTTGGTTTTGAGGGGCCTTTTGGGCAATCTAGTAGGGTATTAGGGGTGAGGGGAGTGAGGAGATGGCCTGGTGAAATTTTGGGTTAATTTAGAGGAGTTAGGGTTTTTAGGTTCCGATTTAGATCTAAGATTCGAGCAAATGGGTGAAGATTTGGAATTGTATATTCAATGATGTACTAATACTAATA
>NW_017706304.1:0-1067 GCF_001879085.1 Nicotiana attenuata | reverse complement strand
CGACCGTGCTAGAACCACGGACCCGGGAATGCCTAACACCTTCTCCTGGGTTAACAGAATTCCTTACTCGAATTTCTGGTTCGCGGACTGTTAACAGAGTCATAATTTCCTCGGTTCGGGATTCAACCGGTGACTTGGGACACCATTAATCTCCCAAGTGGCGACTCTGAATCTTAATAATAAAGCTTGTTCTGATTGTCCTTTAAGTGGAAAAACTCCTTTACGCCCTCACGGGTGTAGTAAGAAAAGGAGGTGTGACAGCTCTGGCGACTCCGCTGGGGACACAAACCCAGAACTTCGGTTCAGGATTTAAGAATTCGAGCTTGGAATAATTCTTATGTTTGGCTTTATTTGATTTTCCTACATGTTTCATGCTAAATGTGCTAAATGCTTTACCGCTTTGATATTATCTGAACTGTATATAAACTGTGCCGAAACCCTTCTCTTCTCACCTCCGGGGATGTGCTCGCTAGTCGAGACTCCCAATTATGTTAGTGTCATACCTTGAAATAAGAAAGAGGTCGGACAAATTACTAAGCCGAATGGCCTTTTGGTTCCCGGTACGTAGCCCCCTCCTCGACTCGGATTGTCTGCTCGGGTACACAGTCTAGAACCTATACCCAGGTTTTGAACCTAGAATAACTTGACCTCATACCGGATCCCTAGTAGGAACGCTTATCTGCATCACGTGCATTTTGGCTTAGGGGACTCAACACAGGGGTTGGGTCCGTCTAGGACAGGTGTACCCGGAATAATGGACCATCCTGATGCATCCTACTTGTGCATTTATCTGTTTTGGACTCGCATGCTGACCGGCTTTGAATATCTGGGAAAAATGGGAAAAACAAAAAGAGAAAAAAACGTTTTTAAGCAGTGTAGAGAGTTAAATTACCGTATAACTAGTAAAAACCAATAGTCCAGGTAGTGCCGACATGCTGCCGGATTTTGAGAAAAATAAAAAACGAAAAAAGAAAAGAAAAAGTAAAGTTTTTTAGTTTTAGTTTTGTTTTAACCGAATTAGAAAAGTAAAAGGAAACAAAAAAAGTTTGTTTTAAATTTTCTAAAAA
>NW_017706303.1:0-1067 GCF_001879085.1 Nicotiana attenuata | reverse complement strand
AAAAAATGGAAAAAAAGAGGGAAAGAAACAAAAAAAAAAAGGAAAAAAAAGGAGGATGAAGTGTGGAAATAAAGCAAGTGGAGCCTAGTTGTGTTTTTGTTACCTTTTTTATTTAAGAAAAGAGAGAGCTTGGAAATTTCAAAAAGATTTTGCACTTTTATCATTTTTCAAAAATCAAAAATCAAAAAAAGAGAGGAAAAAGAAAATCCAAAAAAGAGTTTGCATGTTCCATCATTTGCAAGGAAAAGACAAAAATATATTTTCTGTAAGTTAGTTGTTTTGTTTAATTTTTCGCCCGTATCCAATCTGCCCGAACTACGCATACCTGATTCTAGTCTTTCGGGGCGTGATACGTAGGCAATCCACATAGGGTCCGGTCTTCCTAGTAAATCTTAGGTTCTTGTCTTTGCGGGGTCTTAGCCAAATTTTACACTTCTAGCCACCTTTTGGCTAAATAAGTCATTTTGCAAAAATAATCGCAATCATGTCTTGCATGTGTCTAATAGAGAATGTTATTGTCTCACATAGTGTTGGTTTAACTTTTCTTATACAGGTGTGAATTTACTAACCGGAGTTTGAGCAGGACAGATACCCCCAGGACCGCTGCATTCAGGAATTGCTTAAGGAGATTTATTTTTATTTTTATTTTTAGTTATTTTTTAGTATATTTTTTTTATGTCGTCCTTTACTTTCTAGTTTTGTACAGTAATGTCAAGTTTTTTTTTGTTATTGTACTTTTTATTTTGTATTTGAAAAGGCGTGGTAGTAACTCAAAAAAAAAAAAAAACGAGATGTTGCATTTTATATTTCTGGTATAAGTTTTCTTTAGAATACTAATTCTAGAAATGAAAAATTGAGGCTGTTTTTCCTTTAGGCAATTAATATCTAGGACTTAAAATAAAAATTATTTTTGTATTTCCTTCAGTATATTAAAGACTAAAAATTCAAAAAAGAGAATTTTCTTTTAGAACCTTGTTAAAAGTTTTCTTTTAGGTGTTAATCTCAAAAATTCAAAAAAAAAGATTTTCTTTTGAGGCTTTTCTTTGGGAAATTAGTGAAAAAAATGA
>NW_017706302.1:0-1067 GCF_001879085.1 Nicotiana attenuata | reverse complement strand
GTTTGTTGGTCACATTGGGGATATCCTCGTCCCTTAACACTATCTTCCTCTGTTCTATCAAATCCTCCACGGCTCTTTTCAAAGTCCAACAGTTTTCTGTATCATGCCCCTCAGCTCCTGAGTGATAAGCGCATCGGGCGCCCCGTTGATAGGAGGGTGATTCTGGGTTTTGCCTGTTTGGAGGTACTGGTTGTAGCAGACCCATTTGGACAAGCTTTGGAAACAGGCTGGAGTAGGATTCACCGATTGGTGTAAAAGTTTGCCTCTTGGGTGGCTCACGGGGAGGGAAGTTGTTTTGTGGAGGACGGGGGTTGTAGTGGTTTTGGCGAGGAGGCTAGTTTCTTTGAAATGGAGCTTGGTTCCTATTAGCTTGCTACTGAGGCCGGATGAAAGGTTGAGTATTCATGACCGCATACGGCTGAGGAGCATAGGCCGTGTCCTGGTGAGGGTAATAATGCTGAGGGGTTCTTTCTGGGAATATGGATCTGGGAGCACGGTGTCTTCTTGCACCTGATGCTGCCATGGATGTTTCTTCTTTCTTTTTGCCCTTTGCTACTCCTCCAGACCCGCCTTGAATGGCTTGGGAGGTTGCTCTAATAGCGGATTGGCTTAGAATTCAGCCTGTTTTCAATCCATTTTCCACCATTTCGCCGATTTTGATAGCTTCCGCGAACGGTTTACCATAGCTGACATCATATTTTGAAAGTAGTCGGCTTCCTGAGCTTGGAGGAACACTGTGACCATCTCGACCTCGTCCATCGGAGGCTTTACTCTAGATGTTTGCTCACGCCATTTGATTGCATACTCCCGGAAGCTCTCTGAGGACTTCTTTTTCAGGTTTGCCAACGAGTTTCTATCTGGAGCAATGTCTATATTGTACTGGAATTGTCTGACAAAGTCTCTAGCGAGGTCGTCCCAGATGTGCCAACGAGATATATCTTGATCCATATACCACTCGGAGGCAATACCAACCAGACTTTCTCCAAAATATGCCATGAGTAACTCTTCTTTTCCTCCAGCTCCTCGCAACTGATTGCAGTATTTCTTAAGATGAGCAATAGGATCAC
>NW_017706301.1:0-1067 GCF_001879085.1 Nicotiana attenuata | reverse complement strand
ATAAGGGCCTGGGATTGCGTGCGCCAAAGAATGATAAGAGAAAAAGAATCAAGCTATATGGTCGAGAATGCTGAAGAAATGGAGGACTTGTGTGCCATGTTGTCTGAATGCAACTTGGTAGGAAATCCTAAAGAATGGTGGATAGATTCCGGAGTCCACTCGCCATGTTTGTGCTGCCAAGGAGTTATTTCTTCTTATGCCCCTGCAGGACTCGACGAGACAATTTTCATGGGAAATTCGTCTACAGCAAAAATTGAAGGAGTTGGCAAGATTGCGTTGAAGATGACGTCGGGAAAAATAGTGACTCTAAACCAAGTTCTCCATGTTCCAGAAATTCGCAAGAATCTTGTGTCTACCTCACTTCTTGTCAAGAATGGATTCAAATGTATTTTTGTTTCTAATAGTGTTGTACTAAGTAAGAATGATATGTATGTAGGAAAAGGTTACTTGAATGAGGGCCTTTTTAAGCTAAATGTAATAGCAGTTCCTATCAATAAAGTTAATGCTTCTTCTTACTTACTTGAGTCAAACACTTTATGGAATTCACGCTTAGGTCACGTCAACTTCAAAACATTGCGAAAAATGATAAATTTAGAAGTATTGCCAAAATTTGATTGCATTAATTCCAAATGTCAAATATGTGTGGAATCAAAGTATGCTAAGCATCCTTATAAGTCCGTTGAAAGGAATTCAAGTCCTTTAGACTTAATTCACACAGATATTTGCGACATGAAGTCAACACCATCGCGCGGTGGGAAAAAGTATTTTATTACTTTTATTGACAATAGCATGAGATATTGCTATGTTTATTTACTTAATAGTAAAGATGAGGCAATTGATGCTTTCAAGCAATACAAGAGTGAAGTTGAAACACAACTAAACAAAAAGATCAAAATGATAAGAAGTGATAGGGGTGGCAAATATGAATCTCCTTTTGAAGAAGTATGTTTGGAAAATGGCATTATTCACCAAACAACTGCTCCTTACTCTCCACAATCTAATGGAATTGCGGAGAGAAAGAACTGAACGTTGAAAGAGATGATGAATGCGTTGTTGATAAGTTCAGG
>NW_017706300.1:0-1067 GCF_001879085.1 Nicotiana attenuata | reverse complement strand
GTGCTTGTTGATCTCCAGCTTCATCTTCTGATTCCTCATCTGATGTTTCTCCCAAGAAGCAACCATAGCCTTTGTTGATCCTTTGTTCCTTTTGGGTTGAACCTGTTCCTTCTTCCTGTTCCCTCGTTCAGCCCTCTCCTTCTTCCACTCAATTTCCCATTGAGGACAGTTCTTGATCATGTGATCAGTCTTACCACATTTGTAGTAACCGTCGTTGGTCTGTTTCTCAGGAACCCTTGGTTTGTTGAAGGTTGTACCTCTTGAAGAACCCTTTCCTCTCATCAGGTACTTTTTGAAATCTCTTGTGATCATGGCCATTTCATCATCCTCCAGATCTGAACCTTCAACTATTCTGAGAGCCAGACTTCTTTCCTTCTTGGGTGCATCCATTTTCATGGTTTGCCTTCTTAGTTCATAGGCAGTGAGATTTCCAATTAGCTCATCCAACTTAAGAGTTGCAATGTTCTTTGATTCCTGAATAGCAATGATTTTGCTTTCCCAAGAGACTGGCAGAACCCTTGTCAAAATCTTCTCAACCTTGTCTTCTTCAAGGATAATTCTCCCAAGAGATTTAAGTTCATTTGTTAGTGTTGTGAACCTTGTGTACATCTCCTGGATAGATTCTCCTTCCTTCATACTGAAATTCTCATATTGAGAATATAGCAGTGTTCCTCTTGATCTCTTTACTTGAAGAGTTCCTTCATGAGCCACTTGTAAAGTGTCCCATATTTCCTTTGCAGTAGTACAACTTTGAATCCTGCTGTACTCGTCTGGACCCAGTCCACACACAAGCCATTTCTTGGCCTTGGCATTCTTCGCCCATTTCTCAAATCTTCAGCAGTGCAGTCAGCTCTTGTCTTTGGCACGTCCACTCCATCATCATTCTTCTTTGTGGTTGCCAGGGGACCATCAGTGACTATGTCCCAGAGTTCATAGTCTTCTCCTATGATATGATCTCTCATCCTGTTCTTCCACCAAGAATTAGACTGACCATTAAAAAGTGGAGGCCTAGCAGTGGATTGCCCTTCCCAGTTTCCAGGTGGTGCACTCAGTTTTGATACTTTTCC
>NW_017706299.1:0-1067 GCF_001879085.1 Nicotiana attenuata | reverse complement strand
CTGATGCTATCTTAGCCACAGGAGAGAAGGTATCACTGTAATCGAGCCCAAATATCTGAGTATATCCTTTGGCAACAAGACGAGCTTTAAGACGATCAATCTTACCATCCGGACCCACCTTGACTGCATACACCCAACGACAACCAACAGTAGATTTACCTGAAGGAAGAGGGACGAGCTCCCAAGTACCACTCGTATGTAAAGCAGACATCTCGTCAATCATAGCTTGTCGCCATCCTGGATGAGACAATGCTTCACCTGTAGACTTAGGGATGGAAACAGAGGACAAAGAAGATAGAAAAGCATAATAGGGTGATGACAAACGATGATAACTCAAACCGACATAATGGGGATTAGGATTAAGGGTGGCCCGTATACCTTTCCGAAGTGCAATCGGTTGATTAAGAGGAGACAAGTCCGCAGTATTAGCAGGGTCAGGTGCAGGACGTGAATCATCTGGACCTGATGCTGGGCGCGGACGACGATGATATGTCAAAAGTGGTGTTCCTGTGGCAGGGATTCTAGGAGGAGCCACACTAGACTCCTCAACGGCTGGAATGGATAAGACTTCTATAGCGGAAGGTGAAGGAGGAGCTATAGGAGACTCGGGTAAGACTTCTGTGGCGGAAGGTGAAGGAGGAGCTATAGTAGACTCCTTAAAGGTCGGTATAGGTAAGACCTCAGATATATCAAGGGGGTCAGAAAGGTCAGAAGAGGTAAAGAAAGGTTTAGACTCAAAAAATGTGACATCAGAGGACATAAAGTACCGACGAAGATCAAGTGAGTAACAACGATATCCCTTCTGAACACGAGAATAACCAAGGAAGACACACTTGAGAGCACGAGGAGCTAACTTATCTTTCCCAGGGGCTAGGTTATGAACGAAACAAGTGCTCCCAAAAACACGAGGGGGAACAGAGTATACAGGTGATTGGGGAAACAATACTGCATACGGTATCTGATTCTGGATGGGAGAGGAAGGCATCCGATTAACTAAATAACAAGCTGTGAGAACTGCATCGCCCCAAAAACGCAGCGGAACATGAGATTCAATGAGAAGTGTGCGA
>NW_017706298.1:0-1067 GCF_001879085.1 Nicotiana attenuata | reverse complement strand
CCTCTCCCCCACTTATAACATTCACGGTTCTCTTGGATGATGGGGGCCTTTGGTGGTTCTTGCCAGTTTTTTCATGTAGGCTTGCTTACCTTTCTCACTAATAACTCAGTGAGATACCCTTGTTTCAATAGATGGTCCACTTCACTTTGCAAGAATCTACATTCTGAAGTCTTATGCCCGTGATCATTGTGAAATTCGCACCAATGATCTGGATTGCGCTTATTTGGATTTGACCGCATCTCTTTCGGCCACCGTACCTTATCTCCCATGCTCCTCAAAACAGCTACGAGCTCGGAGGTAGTGACATTGAAATTATATCCACCAAATCTTGCCTTCAAACTTCCATCATCATCTCATGACCCGCGTGTGTTTCGATCATTCCCAAACCTTGATGAGGAGCCTGATTCCCTGTTCCTAGGTCTGTGATCGTACCTTTGATTATCTTGTCTTGACCGTGAGTCCTTTCCCGCAGGTCCCATGTATGGCTCGTACCTGTTTTTACCGGATCTCTTTTCATTTTCCACACGCCTTGGGCTTACCTTTTCTTGTGTTTTATATCGTAAAATAGTGCGTTCTTCAATTCTCATCTTTGTGCTGTATCTGTTGTAGACATCATTCCACGTTGTTGCTGGGAATTCACGAAGGCTTTCTTTGAGTCGCCTCGTGGCTTCTGAACTCTTCTCATTTAAATTACTAGCAAAGGCTATGGCTGCCCAATCGTCAGGTACTCGTGGTAGCGTCATTCTTTCCCGTTAAAATCTATCTACTAACTCTCTAAGCAACTCTGAGTCTCCTTGCTTGATTTTGAAGATATCTTCCATTCGTTTTTCAACTTTTTGAGCTCCCGAGTGTGCTTTGATAAATAAATCTGCAAGCTCAGCAAACGAATTTATAGAATTTTCAAGTAAAAAAGAATACCATGTTAGAGCTCCTTTAGTGAGTGTTTCACCGAATTTTTTGACCAAGACCGACTCAATTTCTTGCTTAGTCAAATCATTGCCCTTGACACCTGTTGTGAATGCAGTAACGTGATCTTGTGGGTCTGATGTACCATCATACTTTGGAAT
>NW_017706297.1:0-1067 GCF_001879085.1 Nicotiana attenuata | reverse complement strand
AATTCAAGGTTCAAAATCACTACCCGAATATATTTAGGTTATTAACCCTTCTTGTCAAGCCTTGCTCCACCCATTACTCAACTAGATTTAGGTTTAATAGACATGCATGCAAAATTTCAACCATAACTTTCAAGAATTAATGCATGAGACTCCCCCCCCCCTAGTTTAAACCTGAAAATCAAGGAAAAGGTTATGGATTTTATCTGTAAGGATGGGGATGAGGACAATTACTTTGAATTTTCTAGGCCCGGATAGTTTTGAAGAACCAAATTGATGGAAATCGCTTTCTCTGTCAAGAACCCTCTCTTCCTCTCTCTTATTTTGTTCAGAAGAATGTTAAAAAAGAGGGGTTGGGGTGTTTCATTACAAAGGGGTCGGGTTTTAAAATTTAGAAAAATAGAAGCCCGAGCAAGATCTGTGGTCGCATTCTGCGATCGCAGAATCGAAATGCGGTCCGCAAATTGTACCGCAGAAGTGCCCCCAAAACTCTGAAGGGTCTGTCTGGGTCTGCGACAGGAATGCGGTCCGCATTCCTGTTATGCGGTCGCATTTTGCACCGCAGAACTGACCTCCACCAATCCTTGAGGAATTTATGCGACGATTATGCGGTCCGAATATTGGTTATGTGATCGCATAATAGACCGCATCTTCAACATCAATTTTGACAATTCTTCTGTGTCTTTGGAAAATTTTGACTCTTGGTTTTTAAGTGCAAAATCGGCAAAATATTACATATTCTCAACACATATACGGAAATTTTGACTCGACGAAGTGTTACGCCTTGAGTACAAATTTCACGGGGCCTTACAGTGACGTGGGATCACCCCCGGGAATATGCTTGATAAGATCATTCAGCTATTGGTTGGCTTCTAGGACAACTCTGGTATGTTCGAGGATGAACGTGTGTTTAAGTGGGGGAGGATGTAACGACCCGACCGGTCGTTCTAAGCTTTTGCACTTTGATCGACAATTCTCGGGCATGACTTGTCCCGTGTTATGTGCTGTGACTAATGTAGGTCGTTGGTTTTGGTTTCAGGAAAATTTGGAATTGAATTTGAAAGAACAGT
>NW_017706295.1:0-1067 GCF_001879085.1 Nicotiana attenuata | reverse complement strand
AGAAGCCTTTAATTGATAATATTGGTTTGGTCTGCTCTCTCCCATGAAGAGGTTTCAGAGCCTTACAATGGTGTTCCTCTTGCCCATAATTTGGGTATCGTTGACAATTGTCTCTACTCTCTATAGTGGTGAAGAAGAAAGCCCCCCCCCCCTTTTCTAGGGGTTCCCTCTCTTGGTATTTATAGCTGTGAGCTTCGTGAGCTGGCAATAAGTGGCCGTGACCACGTTGGGATTTCGCCTTTATGGTGGCGGATAGGCCATGGCCTTGCTGATCGAACCAGATGCGGGTTGAATATCGTTAATTCTGAGTGGTCGTGCCACTAATTAATCATGAATTAGCTTAAGACGGGATTAGCCTCGTTAATTATTGTGGGGTCGGATTCTGACCCATACAGTTAGTCCCTCCGCTTATTGAGGTCGGGCCTTGGCCGAGCTCGATGAGTGGATTCCATTTATTGTAGTTTGAGAAACTCAGATGGGGAGGTCGACTGTTGCTTCGGTCGAGGCCGAATTCTTTTTGGCGATGGCCTTAGCCTTGTAGAGTATTAGTATCCTGTTATTGGGCTATCAAGTCATCGTTCGATCGAGGTCGAACTCTCCTCCTGGGCGAAGGCGCTTGACCTTTTGACTTACTTCGAGTGAGGTCGAGCTGCATTGTGCTCTGATCCTTACATTTGTTTTGGGTGCATACCCGTCGACCATGGCGGACGGGTCGTATGTTGCGCGGCCGAGGGGAATGAGGGCACGCTTGATACGTGCTTGGCGGTGTCAAAAAATTTCTAGGGCGCAAGGAGCACCTCCTCGGCATTCATAGGTCGTTATGACCATTTCGAGGGCGAGACGTCGACGGGTGATTGCAAGGCTGCTTAATGGAGCCTGCCATAATGACGCACATTCCTATGGAATCGAACCGGTGTGCGGTTGGTCATGTAGTTAATGGTGGCTGTTGGGATGCATGAAGGCCACTTGTATTGCCTATAAATAAAGGCTGAGGCATTCATTTTTCATATTCTTATTGCTTGTCTGAGAGAGATTCTGAAGAAGCTTTTCTTACTGCTGTTTCACCT
>NW_017706294.1:0-1067 GCF_001879085.1 Nicotiana attenuata | reverse complement strand
GCCCGGGTCCCATATTTTTCTCGGGTCCGGGTCTATTTACCCAAAATGTTGACCGAAGTCAAATATATTCATATTAATATCAAAATTTAGTATTTTTCACACGGAATTCATATTTAAGCTTTCCGGCTACGGGCCCGGACTGCGCACGCAAATCGAGGCAACCCTAAATGAGGTTTTCGAGGCCTCGGAAGCACGGAATGAATGAGAAAACAGGTGATGACCCCTTTGGGTCGTCACACCAAGTTGTATGGTACAGACTTGGTACAGGATGCCTTGGATATGGTGAAGTTGATTCAGGAGAGGCTTCGTACAGCTCAGTCCAGACAGAAGAGTTACGCGGATCAGAAGGCGCGTGATGTATCATTTATGGTTGGCGAGAAGGTTCTCTTGAAAGTCTCGCCCATGAAGGGCATTATGAGGTTCGGGAAGAAGGGCAAGTTGAGTCCAAGGTTTATTGGCCCCTTTGAGGTGTTGAGGAGAGTTGGGGAGGTTGCCTATGAGCTTGCATTACCCCCCCAGCTTGTCGGGAGTTCATCTGGTTTTTCACGTGTCGATGCTACGGAAGTATTATGCCGACTTTTCCCATGTGTTAGACTTCAGTACTATTCAGCTGGATGAGAGCTTGGGTTATGAGGAGCAGCCAATTGCCATTATTGATAGGCAGGATCGCCAGTTGAGGTCCAAGAGGATTTCTGGAGTAAAGGCCAGTGGAGGGGCCAACCAGTCGATGAGGCGACCTGGGAGTCCGAGGAGGACATGCGAAGCAGATATCCCCATTTATTCAGCAGCCCAGGTACTTTTCTATGTCCGTTCGAGGACGAACGTTTATTTAAGAGGTGGAGAATGTAACGACCCGCCTAGTCGTTTTGCCTTTTTGAACCCCGTTCCCTTAAATAAACTTCCCGTGCTTGCTTTAGCTAATTTACGACTTGCGGGGACGGTTGGTTCGGGATTTGGAAGAGTTTTGTGTGAAATATGCTAATTTGATTCCTTAGGATTTCTTAATAGGCTAAGTTTGTACTTTGGTCTAATATTTTGAGCGAAACGGACCCGGTATTCATGATTTG
>NW_017706293.1:0-1067 GCF_001879085.1 Nicotiana attenuata | reverse complement strand
AGTTTTGGGATTCAAAAAATCCAATCCAGAATCATGGACAATAATATTAGAGTGTTGTCATGACCTGAACCATAACTCACGTATAAAGGGGTATGAGGATTTGGGATTCATAAAGTATCAAATTCATGACAAGCAACTGACAGGATGCATACATAATTTAAATACTGAATTACAAAGGAAAGGGGGAACATGTTACAATATGCTAGAAACAAATGTCAACTAAAAGAATTGGACAGGAGTGGGCAGAAGTAAACACATTGTGGTGGAGACATGTAAACTAACTGAGACATACCAGTAGAGAAGCAAAAGAGTGCAGGAGAAAGTAGAGTAAACAAAGTCCACAGCAGCACAAGTAAAAGAGAGAGAGAGTTTTAAGTGAGAGTGATTTGTGAACTCATATTGCGTTCTATGTTCGTGTGTGTTCAAAGAGAAGGGAGGAGAGTATTTATAGTTTGAAATCAGGCAGGGAACAAGGTAAGAAAATAACCATGAATCAATTAGAATAAATCAGTAGCGGAAAATCCCTTTAATTGAGGAATTCAAATTTGAACGGTAAAGGGCAAGAGTTTTTTTTTTTAAGGAAGGAGATCAGGTAAGCATATTGTGCATAGCATACAAATAAGGGGTAAATACATAAGGGTTTTAATTAAGGAAAGAAAATTTTGAAATACACGGTCAAGTAAATAAGGCAAGGACAAAGTAAATCAATTGGTACTAGTAAATCAGGGAATCGGGGATTCAAAATTGCCCCTGAACCAAGTCAGAAATAGGGAATCGAAAGGTTAAAAAGAGTTTTCAAATAAAACAAGGAAAGAATCAATCATGCTTACACAAAGAAGTCTGAAATTAGTCCCGAATCTATGGTTATTTTAGAGGGACATTCAACGTGTATAAAGGGCGCACAAACATTAGGCATGCGAGGTTAAACCAATTTAGAGATGAGGACCAGACAAAACACATAGCAGATAACCTTAGAAGAAACATTCAGAAACCTCAAAAGAAACCAAGATCCTGACATGCAAGTTCTAAAATGTACATAAAAGGTCACAGAGATATGCAAGCAATGC
>NW_017706292.1:0-1068 GCF_001879085.1 Nicotiana attenuata | reverse complement strand
CCTTTCCTTTTCTCTTTTCCCATTTTCCTCTTTTTCTTTTAATAAATAAAAATGATTCAATCGAACCCTATGTAGGTTGCCTACGTATCATGACCCCGCATGAATCAGATCTTTGCGTAGTTCTGGAAAAACGGGAATAAAGTAAACAAACCGACATTCTCTTTTTTCTTTTCCTCTTTTTTCTTTCTTCTTTTTTGTCCTTAATGACTACTCTGATGAGAAAAGAGAAATGAAAGAAGCAAATCCTCTTTTTTGATCTTCTAGACTTACTGTTCTATGACCTATTCTAAACTCAAGCTTAACGAGCATATATTTTTCTCTTTTTGAAACAAACACTCTATGGGAAATTATTAAGGAAAAATCCTACAAGAAGAAAATATTTTTTGATTCTTTTTCTGAAATGAAGTCCGAACAATAAACCAAAGAAAAGCATTTCGAATTTTCATTTGATATCCTGACGCAAGATTTCGAAACAAGCAATGAAAAAGATAATACAAAATGCTTCTTTTTTTAAAAAAAAAAAAAAAATTTGATTGCCTAAAGCAAGAATTCTAATGATAAACAAAAGATAAAGTATTTTTATTTTCTATGTACAATATCCTAAAGTTCTAATGAAAATAAAAAGAATTTTTTTTTCACTAATTTTCCAAAGAAACACCTCAAAAGAAAATCTTTTTGGGTTTTGAAATTAACACCTTAAGGAAAGCTTTTAAAGAAGTACTAAAAGAAAATTCTCTTCTTTTTTTTTGAATTTTGGTCCTAATATACTAAAGGAAACATAAAAATAATTCATTTTAAGTCCTAGATATTAATTACCTAAAGGAGAAACAACCTCAATTTTTCATTTCTAGAATTAGTATTCTAAAGAAACTTATAACGGAAATATAAAATGCAACATCTTTTTAGTTTTCCTTTTTTTTTTTTTAGAATTTTTTGAGTTTACACCATGCCTTTACAAATACAAAAACTTGACATTATTGTACAAACTAGAAAGTAAAAGACGACATAAAAAAAACATAACTCAAAATAACTTAAAATAAAAATAAATACTCCTTAAAGTCAACTCCT
>NW_017706291.1:0-1068 GCF_001879085.1 Nicotiana attenuata | reverse complement strand
ACCGGTCGTTTAGAGCTTTTGCACTTTGCTCGCCAGTTCTTGGGAATGACTTGCCCCGTGTGATGTATTATGACTCATGTAAATCGTTGGTTTTGGTTTTCAAGGTAATCAGAATGAAATTGGAAGGACAGTTCTCAGTTTGAAGCTTGAAATTTGAAAGGTTTGACCAATATTTGACTTGTTTGTATATGATCTCGGATCAGAATTTTTATAATTTGGTTAGTCCCGTTAGGTGATTCGAGACTTGGGAGCGTGATCGGAATGCATTTTGGGAGTCCGTGGAAGGTTTAGGCTTGAATTGGCGAAATTGAGATTTCGACGTTTTTCGGTTGATAGGTCAGATTTTGATATAGAGGTCGGAATGAAATTCCGGAAGTTGCAGTAGTTCCGTTATGTCATTTGGAATGCGCGTGCAAAATTTCAGGTTATTCGGACATGGTTTGGTTGGGTTTTTGATCAAAAATGGAATTTGGAAGTTTTTAGAAACTTACGCTTGAATCCGAGGTGTTTTGGTCGATTTAGTGTTGTTTGAAGTGTTTTCATGATTGGAACAAGTTTGAATAAGGTATTGGGTTATGTTTGTGCTTTTGGTTGAGGTCCCGGGGGCCTCGGGGTGATTTCGGGTGGTCAACGTAGAGGTTGGAATTTTGTTGCAGCAGCTGATATTGTTGCTTCTGGTATTTTCGCATCTGCGGATTGGGGACCGCAGATGCGGCGCCGCAGATGCGGGTGGTTTATCGCAGAAGCGAAAAGGGGTCAGATGAGTAGTTTCCGCAGAAGCGGTCAAGATGGCTGCATCTGCGAAGCCGCAGATGCAGAAATTATATCGCAGATGCGATTTTGGGGCCTTAAGTGAAAAACCGCAGAAGCGGTGGTTTGGCTGCAAATGCGGTACCGCAGAAGCAGATTTTGGACCGCAGATGCGGAAAGGCCTGGGCAGACCATACATTTTATTCATTTCGCGATTTTTGGGTATTTTACCATTTTTGCCTTCGACCTTGG
Organism: Nicotiana attenuata; assembly: GCF_001879085.1. NCBI lineage: Eukaryota > Viridiplantae > Streptophyta > Magnoliopsida > Solanales > Solanaceae > Nicotiana > Nicotiana attenuata. The sequence continues at coordinate 66 of NW_017706291.1, read as the reverse complement.
AGCTTTTTGAGCGATTCTGAAGAGAGAAATCAAGAGACTTCGTAAGGTAGGAATTTTGGACCTAAA
>NW_017706290.1:0-1068 GCF_001879085.1 Nicotiana attenuata | reverse complement strand
TTTGCTGTCTCTTCCACATACGCTCATCTTTAACGTCTTTCTTATAATACTTGATTTCTTGAATAATGTGATGATCCATCGGATGGAACGATCTCTGGAAAGCTATGTGGGCAAGGTAAGGCAAAATGCAGGCTAAAGTTACTACGAGGGTGGTACACCAATAGATTGGCGATGGACCTAACTCTTCCTGCAGGATTCTAAAGGCATATTTAGCATAATCTGGTAATATCATACCGTAGAGTACAAGAGATAAGTACCAAACAGCTATGCTCCCCCAAATAAAAACGTGTTGTATCCATGTGAAATGACTCATTGTGAGCGCGATCTGGCAGTTGACAGCCCAGATGATGCAGGTAAACATTGAAGTACCAAGAATAGTCAAATCAGCAGTCTGGCCTTCAGCGCAGAATGCTTGATCATAGAAGAACATAATGTTGAGGAAGAAAATTACGAGGGAGGTGTAGACACCGTTGCCAAGCCACCCAATTATTCTATACCAGTCAAAGAACAAGTTTTTGGGTCCTTGCTGGTACAGTGCAGGAAACTGCAAGAGGGCATTAAGGTTTAATATTCGATAGGAACTACAAGAAAAAGTTATTGGCGGAGGGCTCACCTAAAATCGACCAACTCACAAACATTAACACGGAAAAGAAAATTTTGAGAGCTGAATATTCACAAACTAACAATATAGGTACGTAATGCCACCACATATTATATAGAATGAAATTAACAGCTTGTTTGGATGGTTGTTTCATATCGTATTGTATCGTATCGTTACTTAAAATACAATGTTTGTTTTGATTGTTACTCAAACTTTATTGTATCGTATCATAAATCAATCGCTATGCAACAACGAAAAGTGCCACTATCTGAAACGACGGATTTGGTGTGGTGGCGTCGTTTCTTTACATTTTTCTCTTATCTTGCCCATCCTTTATTATTAAATAATCATATTGTATCCTTTATCCCACTTTTTAATATAATAATTCTACTCCGTATCCTGTTTTTTCTTAGTAATATTGCAAGTTTATTCTTCGTATTATTGGTGCATGACATTATAAAACAACG
>NW_017706289.1:0-1068 GCF_001879085.1 Nicotiana attenuata | reverse complement strand
TATCTAAGAGTCCACTTTCGTACATCTATCATGGCTTACAGTCATTTAATTCACCCTATAGTTTCATAATCATGAACATTTGAGTTTCAGAAGCTCCCATCCGGCCATTCAGAGCGTAAATAAATAAGTTGTGTGTAATCTAGATGCGTTAAAATTGCATAGTTTAGCATATACAAATTACTATTTGTTATGCTAATTACTCAGGGAAAACTTGAAAGCTTGCCTCTCCTCTGCATATGTCCATCAGGTGGTATATGCAATTGTCTTTCTATGAGTTCATTGTGTAAAATTCACTTTAAAGCTATTGTATTGTCTTGCTTGCCTATCTGAAAGTCTTGCTTTATGTATGATGCAAACAATTGAGTTAATGTTATTTTTTCTGATATGAAGCAATGCTTTTTTTCCTTTTTTCTTTTCTAATAAAGCAAAAGTATACGAAGCAATGCTAAATATTCACAAAGTCCGAAAGGGAGCATGCAATTGTAAGCCTTATATTTTAGCTAAGTAGGGCTGAGATTTTACTTTATTTCCTGCAGCTAAACGCCAACATTAGTGGAAGAGAAGTGACTTGAAGGTGATTTAAAGAGATCTAGACATAACTTGGGTAAGATCTCCTGCTCTTTTCTCCCATTTCTCCCCTGCCTTGTGTCTATGAAACTCCATACCTTCCCGAGACGGCGAATTCCTTGAAATTTGTTATTAGCATTCAAGGAGAGCAAATTTAGCTTCTCTTTAATCTTGTGTATTTCTTTAGGCTTAAAAGTTATTTTAAGCTAAACTATGTACAATCAGAATTTGGATTCTTCTTTTTTTTTTTTTTCCTAATAGCTTAAAGTTTAGACCCTTTTGATGATGCCTTGCATCTTACTGTGTACATGTTTCTGTTGCAAAGATCTTATGTGCCATACTCTTGCAAATATGTAGATACTATGTCCATTTGTTGTGAAAAAGGAATTTCCAAGCAACGTGTAGTATCTATTCTTTCTTCCTCCATTTCACTCAAATCTACGTCAATTAAAAGTATTTTGCTATTGAATTCAAAAGCTCAAGTCTTTGCATGAATGTGAA
>NW_017706288.1:0-1068 GCF_001879085.1 Nicotiana attenuata | reverse complement strand
CACGATATTTCGCAACAATTTGATCAGAGCATGGTCGGGTTTCTACATATAATCTAGGGTTAGATGTCTTCATCATCTTCAACAAAGTACGAAGTAGAGAAAGTTTGACGGGGGTTCTAGTTTTAGTCTATGGAAGATTAAGATGAAATCGTCCTTGGTGTTACAAGGGTTATGGAAGGCAATTGATGAGTATTTTCCTGAAGAGATGAAAGAGACAGAGAAAGCAGACTTGAAGGAGAGGGCTTTGAGTGTGATCTTCATGAGCGTTACTATAACGACCCGACTTGTCGTTTTAAGAATTTACGCCCCATTCACCGACTTAAGGTCCCAAGCAACTTTGTAATATGTATTATGACTTGCGTGTACGATCGAGTTTGGTTTTCGGAAGATTCGGAATTTAATTGAAAGAACGACTCTAATTTTTTAAGTTTAAATGAAAAGAGTTGATCGAAGTTTGACTTTTGAGCAAACGACTCCGGAATAGAATTTTGATGATTCCAATAGCTTAGTATGGTCTTTTGGAACTTGGGCGTATGGTCAAATTTGGATTTGAAAGTCCATAGGACAATTCGACGCATTTTTGCGAAAGTTGGAAAATATAAGATTTTTGGAAAGTTTGACCGGGAAGTTGACTTTTTAATATCGGGATCGAAATCCGATTTTGGAAATTGGAACATCTTTATTATGTCATTTATGACTTGTGTGAAAAATTTGAAGTCATTCCGGATTGATTTGATATGTTTTGACGCAAATTATAGAATTTGGTAATTCATAAACTCATAATTCGATTCGAGGTGCGATTCTTAGTTTGGATGTTGTTTGATGTGATTTGAGGCTTCGAGCATGTCCGTATTATGTTACAGGACTTATTAGTATATATGGACAAGGTCTCGAGTGGCTCGGATGAGTTTCGGATGGGGTTCGGATCGTTTGGCGCCTTGTTGAAGATGCTAGAATTTCGCTGGGCAGAAGCTGTTTTTGGACAGCGCAGAGCTGACTTTGAGAGTTTGTATCTCGCAATCTATAAGGAACTTGGAGGTGATTCGAAAATAAAAGTTGTAGACCTTT
>NW_017706287.1:0-1068 GCF_001879085.1 Nicotiana attenuata | reverse complement strand
CTGTAGCTAAGTAAAAAAAACAAGGGTTGTAAACAATTATGAGAAAAAGCTAAGGCAATGATTTCCCCTATTGATGGAATCCCTTCTATTTATGCTCATACAAATTTACCCACACATCTCTATCAATCATGAACGCTAATCTTGCCGCAAATCTCTCCCAAGTAATCACATTAATCTACTATTGCACTCTCCCGAGATACACTAGCTTGCTTTATTTAATACAATTCACTTTAGATTGCACCCAAGGCTTCGTTATTCCTAATCCCGCCTTTAAACCCGCAATTATAGATTCCTCTAATAATCTAGGAGTGGTGTTGTTCAACAATACCCTAAATATGCACTCTTTTCCAAGTTATGCACACTAAATAGGCACAGCTAATTGAGGATCCTGTCAATTAACTACAACGAACACGAAGTTGAACAAATAAAGATTAAACTAGCAATTTGTATTCACATAAACAAGAAGTTCATCACCCAATAGGTTCCTATCAAAGCCTTAGACAGGGAATTTAGCTACTCATGGCTATGGGAAAATAAACTAAGATTGAATTCATCATAAAATCAAAAGAAAAGAAGAAAGATGTTTAGAGTATTTTCTCACAATGTTTTTCCTTGCTAAGAAACCTAAAAAATCAATACATGCCTCTCTTGGGCGAAGTCTAATGTTTTAAATAGGGTTTAGGTCTAAAAATCCTGTAATTGACACTTTGGTCCCTGAAGTTTACTGGGCCTGCCGCGGTTCTGCCGCGGTCGCGGTAGAACCGCAGCCAAACACCCTCGCGGAATCTCCAATCTTCAGCAGCTGCTTCCCACCGCGGTTCTGCCGCGGTCGCGGTGGAACCGCGGTGGGCCCAGTTCTCTGAATCTTCGGCCTGTTTTTGCACGCGTCACTTGGGAAATTTCACAGTTGGCCTCTTTTTCATCACTTTTGACTCCAAAACTGCTCCTTAGCCTTCTTTTTACATATATCACCTACAAATCATGAAAATCACTAATAAGAGCATTTTGTCATCACTTTTAGCATTAAAAACTACACAAGAAGGTGAATTATTTAAGGCGTGATTATAG
>NW_017706286.1:0-1068 GCF_001879085.1 Nicotiana attenuata | reverse complement strand
AGCCGACTTGCAACCACTAAGCACCTTCAACTCATGCACTTACCCAACAAGAAAGTTTACAACATCACCAATCATTCATGAGATCATGTGCTCTTACCAACAAACAAAAGAGTGAATATAGATAGTTCACACATTCAAATATACTTTTGAATATAGATTAAGGACATCTCACAATTTCAACAAAATTCGCTCACTCTCACAAAGAGTTCATATGCATCCCGTGGTCGTACCATAAGCTTGTCTGTAGTGTATATCTCTACTAATTTAAGCTAGCCAAATCTAGGATCAATTAGGACTTTTAGGTTGTAATGTAGGCTAAGGGACGGGTATGATACAATTAGAAATAGTGGCTAACCCTTCTAAGCACTTTAATACACTACATTCACAATTCTAGGGGTCGAAGGATGTCACTTGAAAGGACATAAAAAGTTGGGCAACTATTGACTGCTGTAGGTGTTGATGGAAATAACAACATGTATCCAATTGCATATGCTGTAGTAGAAGGTGAATTAAAAGAAACATGATGTTGGTTTCTCACTCTTCTTGATGAAGACCTAGGAATCTCACAAAACCCTTTTGCATGGACTTTTATTTTTGATAAGCAAAAGGGTCTACTTCCAGCTTTTGATGAGGTACTTCCAGATGTTGCACACAGGTTTTGTGTGAGGCACCTGCACACAACTTTAAAATGAAGGTTTTGGGGACAGCACTGAAGGACGTCCTATGGAAAGCTGCAAGGGCAACTACTGAAGCTCAATTCCACAGTATATGGAAGAAATGGAAAAGTTGAATTCAGAAGCCCCTCAATGGTTCAATAATAAGCCTCCTATTCACTGGTCCAGAGCTTTTTCTCTTCTTTCACAAAGTGTGATATGCTATCGAACAATTTATGTGAATCGTTCAATACCGTACTATTGATTGCTAGAGACAAGCACATTTTGACAATGCTCGAGTCAATTAGGTAGTACATGATGTCAAGATTTCAGAAGAATATAGATACATGATGAAGCATGAGCACAAAATCTGTCCAAAATTCTTGCTGAATTAGAGCAAAAGAAATCTAAGGCT
>NW_017706285.1:0-1068 GCF_001879085.1 Nicotiana attenuata | reverse complement strand
AGGCGCCACCTAGAGAACAAAGGAATACAGTTGAAGTTTTGGTAATCAGGCGCTCACCTGAAGAACAAGTGAATACATTTCAGGTTTTGGTAATCAGGCGCCCACCTAGTGAACAAGGGAATACAGTTCAACTTTGGTAATCAGGCTCCCACCTGGAGAAAAGGGAATACAGTTGAAGTTTTGGTAATCAGGCGCCTACCTGGAGAACATGGGAATACATTTCAAGTTTTGGTAGTTAGGCGCCCAATTGGAGAACAAGGGAATACAGTTGAAGTTTTGGCAATCAAGCGCCCACCTGGAGAACAAGGGAATACATTTCAAGTTTTTGTAATCAGGCGCCCACCTGGAAAACAAGGGAATACAGTTAAAGTATTGGTAATCAGGCGCCCACCTGAAGAACAAGGGAATGCATTTCAAGTTTTGGTAGTCAGGCACCCAATTGGAGAACAAGGGAATACAGTTGAAGTTTTGGTAATCAGGAGCCCACCTAGAGAACAAGGGAATACATTTCAAGTTTTGGTAATCAGGCGCCCACCTTGAGAACAAGGGAATACATTTCAAGTTTTGGTAGTCAGGCGCCCAATTGGAGAACAAGGGAATACAGTTGAAGTTTTGGTAATCAGGCGCCCACTTGGAGAACAAATGAATACATTTCAAGTTTAGGTAATCAGGCGCCCACCTGGAGAACAAGGGAATACAGTTCAAGTTTTGGCAATCAGGCGCCCACCTGGAGAACAAGGGAATACATTTCAAGTTTTGGTAATCAGGCGCCCACCTGGAGAACAGGGGAATACATTTGAAGTTTTGGTAATCAGGCGCCCACCTGGAGAACAAGGGAATACATTTCAGGTTTTGGTAATCAGGCGCCCACCTAAAGAACAAGGGAATACAGTTCAACTTTGGTAATCAGGCGCCCACCTAGAGAACAAGGGAATACAGTTAAAGTTTTGGTTATCAGGCGCCTACCTGGAGAATAAGGGAATACATTTCAAGTTTTGGTAGTCAGGCGCCCAATTGGAGAACAAGGGAATACAGTTGAAGTTTTGGCAATCAGGCGCCCACCTGGAG
>NW_017706284.1:0-1068 GCF_001879085.1 Nicotiana attenuata | reverse complement strand
AGGACAGTGTAGCCCTTTGAGAAAACAGTGAAAACGTGAAATCTTTAGAAATATCTGGGCTCAGTTTTAAAACCTCTTTTAAAATGTCTTTTTCCAACAGTTAAGCAAATGAATGCGAAACAGGTAGTGCAAGCCAGCACAAAAGTCAGCCCCTCGGGCACAACACTCCGTCAACAAATAACACCAGGATATCAGGCAATTAGTGCAGGAAGTAGCATGGAAGCCAATGAAATGAGAGTGCTGAAATGTCATGACAAGTAAGACAAATAGGAACAAATGCATGAGTGCAATGCAATGCATATGACGGTACACTCCGGTACCCACTGCGGCGTGCAGCCCGAGCCATCCATATATTTAATGTCGACGGCGCTCACTGGGGTGTGTACGGACTCCGGAGGGGCTCTTACAGCCCAAGCGCAAATAATCAAGCCATCTCGTGGCACCAACCAGGCCCTCGGCCTCAATATCAATACAATACCCCTGCGGCGCGCAGCCCGAGCCATCCATATATCCAGAAATCACTATAACACTGCTGCGGCGCGCAGCCCGATCCATGCTCAGTCCAGAAATGCACATAAGCCACTTGGGCAATATCAAAATAATGGTTCTCAACTCAAAACGTCAATAAAATATTGTTTAAATTTTCAAATCTTAGAAAAATGGCTGAGTTTGCAAAACAGTATTAAAACCCAGGACCGAGATCAAATAATATGCAAAGAAATGCGAAAACAGTGATATCAATCCCTGAAGGATTCACATAGTTGGCACGAAGCCCAAACATGGCAATTAACCCAAATTATGATGATAACAAGTAGTTTCAGTCAAATACGTAGTAATTTCATCAATCGGGACGGACCAAGTCACAATCCCCAACAGTGCTCTACCCCACGCTCGCTATCCGGCGTGCAAGTTACCTCAATACAACACTATGATGTGCAAATCCGGGGTTTCAAACCCTCAGACTATCATTTACAATCATTACTCACCTCGAACCGGTGAAATCTCCAGCTCGCGTCGCCTTTGCCCCTCAAATCGGCCTCCACGCGCGTCGAATCTATCCAAAATCAG
>NW_017706283.1:0-1068 GCF_001879085.1 Nicotiana attenuata | reverse complement strand
AGAGTAACGGAAAGTTATAGCATCCATAACGGGTGAATATGTCTCTTCATAATCGACACCAGGCCTTTGTGAAAATCCCTGTGCAACAAGGCGTGCCTTATATCTTTGTACCTCGTTTTTTCTCATTTCTCTTGCGTACAAAGACCCATTTATAGCCAACAGGCTTAACACCATTAGGTGTTTGGACTACAGGCCCAAAAACTTCACGTTTTGCAAGTGAATTCAACTCCGATTGGATTGCTTCTTGCCATTTTGGCCAATCAAGTCTTTGTCGACATTCTCCAACAGATTGAGGTTCAAGATCCTCACTTTCTTGCATAATGCTAGATGCAACATTATATGCAAAGACATAATCCACTATTATATCCACTCGATTCAAATTTGTCTCAATATCGATTGGATTTATTGATAGTTCCTTATTTTCTTGAGTCTCGGGCTCAGTGGATTCCTCATGAATCTCAGAATTTATTAAATCGTGGATTTCTTCATGAGATTCTTTCGTAGTGTCATTTTGATCATTTGTTTTCCTTTTTCTAGGATTTCGATCTTTGGAACCTAATGGTCTGCCACGTTTAAGGCGTGCTTTTGACTCATTAGCTATGACACTAGAAGATTGTCCAATAGGGACATCAATACGAAGTGGAACATTCTCTGCAGGGATATGTGATTTTGTTATCCTTTTCATATCCGTAAATGCATCTGGCATTTGATTTGCTATTCTCTGCAAATGGATAATCTTTTGCACCTCTTTTTCACAAATAGAGGCACGTGGATCAAGATGAGATAATGATGGATTTTTCCATAAAATTTCCCGTTTGGTTTCACCAACTTCTCCCCCTAATTTTGGGAAGAGTGTCTCATCGAATCGACAGTCTGCAAATCGTGCAATAAACAAATCCCCCGTCAATGGTTCGAGGTAGCGAATAATGGAGGGCGATTCAAACCCAACATATATTCCTAACCTTCTTTGTGGACCCATTTTGGTGCGGTATGGCGGTGCTACAGGCACATATATTGCGCATCCAAAGATTCTAAATGGGATATATTAGGTTCATGACCCAAAACTAA
>NW_017706282.1:0-1068 GCF_001879085.1 Nicotiana attenuata | reverse complement strand
TCATTCAACATTAAAAGCATTACATTTCACTCTATTAGTCCTTTTTGTGTAATTTTTGGAATAAATGCATTTTATCTGCTCCGTTATGTTTAAAACCATTTGATAATATAACACTATCAAATTTTTCATGCCATTGTTTTGGAGCTTGTTTTAATCCATACAAGGACTTAACTAATTTACAAACTTTCTTCTCATTTCCAGGAAGCACAAACCCTTCGGGTTGCTCCATATAAACTTCTTCATCAAGATCACCATTTAAGAATGCCGTCTTAACATCCATTTGATGGACATTTAGATTATATATTGATGCCAAAGCAAATAATACTCTTATTGAGGTAATCCTGGCCACAGGAGCATATGTGTAAAAATAATCTACTCCTGCCTTTTGTCTAAATCCCTTGGTTACTAGTCTAGCATTAAATGTTTGTAGAGAACCATCAGTATTGTATTTTCTTCTAAAAACCCATTTACACCCAATAGGTTTAGTATTAGAAGGTAAATCTTCGAATACCCATGTACCATTTGATAAAAGAGAATCCATTTCATCATTTACAGCTTCTTTCCAGAAAGAAGAATCCCGCGAAGCCATAGCCTCACTATAGGTTTTAGGATCCTCTTCTAAATTTAAAATAATGGGTATTTTATTTAATACTTCATCTCTACTTCCTTCTACCAAAAAGACTAGTGCTTGAGAAAAAATAAAATCAGAACCTATATTTTTTTCTTTTCTAACTTTTTGACTTTTTCTTGGTTCTACAACAGATTCAATTGCCTTTCTTTTATTGTTAGAAGAAGAACTAGGTTCTACACAATTTTCTTGAGTTACTGCATTATCACCAATGCTTGTTGCATTACCATCTTGTTTAGTAATTTCTGTGTCCTCATGTGAATTATTAGAGTCACCAATGAACTTTGTTTCCAAGAACTCAACATCTTTAGATTCCACAATATACGTAGACTCAATGTCCAATAATCTGTATGCCTTTGAGTTCTCAGCATATCCTACAAATATGCTTTTAATTCCTCTAGGTCCTAACTTAGTCCTTTTAGGATCTGAAATTCTATAAT
>NW_017706281.1:0-1068 GCF_001879085.1 Nicotiana attenuata | reverse complement strand
GTCTGGATTGAGTGGTCCTTTCTCGGGCAGCTACTGAGACATAGGTTGGCCCGAGCTTCCCTTGGCATACCTTCGTTACCATTACTAAGAAAAGTAAGTAGGAATTCGTCCCAGATAAACTACTGATCTAGCTCTTTCGCATCGAGGAAAACCCCTATTTCCTCTTTCAGGTTAGGCGCCCTTTGCTCGAACGAAAGAGGGGTCTTTGCCGGGACCGATGCTAGTAGTTAGATTCAATATTCAAAAAGTCTTAAATAGAAGCCAAATCCAGTTGAGAAGAGACAAGCACGGTGACATCCATCGAAGGGATCTCGGTCGAGAAGCGGCCCAGGTAAAGCCAGATTTCAAAGGTAGAATGTATTGGTGGCACATCGACCTAGAATAAGGGCTCTAGTCCACGATTCCTGGATTCCAACCTTTCAAAGGCAAAGGAAGTCTCAAGCTGTAAAAGTAGGCCTGCCATCGATGCTAAGAGATAGACGAGCTACCATAGATCCCTCACCGACGAATAGCGTACTTTCCTCTTAGAATATCCCTTGAATAAGCGGATGAACCACTTGAGCCTCCTATTTCACTGAATCCGCTCCCATCTCTACAGAGCCCCGAAAGCTTATAGGATCTCTAGGCTGTAGAGAAAGGGCCTATGATGGAATCATTGAATCTCAGCGACGCGGTGAAAGATCGTAAAAGAGGTGGATGATCCCAAGTATTGCAAATATCACCGCATCGTCAGTCACCCTACAGCAAGATGCTTCGTCTTAAAGGAGAAGATCATGACGTTGGTGAGAGATGGAAAGATCATCATTGACGCTAATGACACGGCCGAAGCGAACCATGCTAGTGCTAAAATCGATCACAAGAAGGGATCAACGTAATAGTCTTCTCCAAGGTTCTCTAACAAGCAAGGAGAGATCCACGAGACGTTCTTCCTCAAGATCAATCTGAAGTGCTGATGGAAGTTCATTGAAGATTCAACACATCACAAGGAACTCGTTTCGTTCGAGAAATACACTACATTGTCCCTCGAATTGAAGAAAACAAGAAGGAGTGATCAAGAGAAGTTGTCCC
>NW_017706280.1:0-1068 GCF_001879085.1 Nicotiana attenuata | reverse complement strand
TTTGTCATTAATTTCTGCTCGATTAGCACTCACAGATCGGGGATCGCGAAACCTTAATTTTTCACCCACATTTCACAGATTGTGAATTATCTCAACCTATATCATGGCGGTAGATGGTGATTCTTCGAATTCAACTGATTTACCAAATGCAAACAGGGATACGTTAGACTCAACCAATCCTTTGTACATGCATTCTTCAGAAAGTGCCGGGTCGACACTGGTGTCGGTAGTATTTGACGGAACTGGCTATAGATCTTGGAGAAGAGGCGTCCTCAGAGCTCTCTCAGTGAAGAATAAGGTCGGCTTTATCAATGGAAAGTGTAAGAAGCCAGATTCCAACCATCCGACGTTTGAACAGTGGGAGAGGTGCGACGATATGGTAACGTCGTGGATTCTCAACTCACTCTCAAAGGATCTAGCGGACAGTTTGCAATATGTAGTCGATGCGAAAGAACTATGGCAGGAACTGGAGGATAGGTACGATCAGACGAATGGAGCAAAATTGTACCAGCTTGAAAGGGAAATCAATGACCTAAGTCAGGGAACCCTAGACATTACAGGATACTATACGAAAATGAAGAAGATTTGGGAAGAATTAAACACTCTAAATGTGCATACTCAATGCAAATGCCAATGTACTTGTGGTGCCAAGGCAAGTATGCAGAAGGCAGAACAGGACAGGAGGTTAATTAGGTTTTTAATGGGATTGAACGAGGTTTATACAGTCGTGAGAGGGAGCATTTTGATGATGAACCCGTTGCTCGGGATTGCACAAGCCTTTTCTATCCTAATCCAAGAAGAAAAGCAAAGGGAAGTTAGACCAAACAATCATCTGATGATAGAGTCTGCCTCAATGAATGTCAATGGACCTGCAAATCCAGGCTTTAGGACCAACTATGCTCAGCAGAGAAATAACATAGGGAACAACTCATATAGAGGCAATTATCCATCAAACAGGGCACGCCTATTTTGTGATTACTGCAAGAAGCAAGGACACACTAGAGACAAATGCTACAAATTGCACGGATTCCCCCAGGATTTTAAATTCACTAAAGGGAAAAATGTAGC
>NW_017706279.1:0-1068 GCF_001879085.1 Nicotiana attenuata | reverse complement strand
CTTATACATCGTGACATACGGGCCTATAAGGCCTACATGACCATTTGTAAACTCAAAACATAGGCCGACAAGGCCATACAAGTATCCATACATCTGACATCTGTCTACAAGTCTCTAAGAGTACATAAAATCATAAAGGTCGGGACAGGGCCCCGCTATACCAATCAATACATATCCAAAGCATACTGACCAAATAGGCAACTCCGGAGCAAGTGGAGTACACCAATACATTCGCTGAGCTGATAGCCTATTAGGAGGAATGTCAACCTGTCTATCGGGAACTGCGGGCATGAAACGCAGCGTCCCCAGGCAAAAGGGATGTCAGTACGAATAAAGTACCGAGTATGTAAGGCAGGAAAGCATAAATAAGAACAGTAATGTAAAGAGAGATAGAGGAGCTACAACCTGTAACATCTGAGTGCCTCTGGGGGCTACTGACATGAAATGCATAATACATATATATACATAAACTTTTAAAAACATACGCCTCTGTGGGCATCATCATCATCATATCATACCCGGCCTCAAAGAGGACTCGATAAAAACGTACCCGGCCACGTGGAGCTCGGTAAACCCAACTGATCAGTGGTTGCACAATAGGTGTCATACCCGGCCGACTATAGCGCGGCTCGATAGAGTAAAATAGATACATATATAATGCATGTTGGACTCATGGAGTCACGTTCTAAACCTTTTGGAGTGACATAAGGTCATTGCACCATCGATTAACATTATGGAAATCATACCATCAATATGAACTACACTAGGACTTAAGGATCATATACACTTTCATGGAATAACTTTGTAAGGAAAGAATAACATGGACAACCTTAGTTGCTAGGAGTAGATTCATTATGAAATAGCATATCGTTTATGTTCGTTTCACTTTAGATCATGCCAAAAGAATGAAGGAAGAGCCTTAACATACCTTGTATATTCTTCCCAACCTCAAGCTATGCAATTTCTAGGCTCCTTAGTCTATAATAAGAGAAATGACACTCTCGTTATCGTTTAAGCGTCGTAACTATTATGTATCAACCACAATCTATTTTACAATGAAATGGACAG
>NW_017706278.1:0-1068 GCF_001879085.1 Nicotiana attenuata | reverse complement strand
AAACTCATCACCTCTTTCTTGTTCCTTGGCAGCGATAGCTCCTGAATGGCTTTGATCTTGGACGGGTCTAACTCAATACCGCGTCGACTTACCACAAATCCCAACAACTTCCCAGATGGGACTCCAAATGCACACTTTGCTGGATTAAGTTTGAGGTTGTACCTGCGGAGCCTCTGGAAGAATTTCCTCAAGTCCTTGACATGGTCACATTGTTTCCTTGACTTTATGATCACGTCGTCTACATAGACCTCAATTTCCCGATGTATCATGTTATGGAACATGGTGGTCATTGCCCTTATATACGTTGCCCCGGCGTTCTTCAACCCAAATGGCATGACCCTATAACAATACGTTCCCCAAGGCGTGATGAATGCCGTCTTTTCTGCATCCTCCTCATCCATCAAAATCTGGTGATAGCCCGCATAACAATCTACGAAGGAACCAATCTCATGTTTGGCACAATTGTCAATCAATATATGGATGTTTGGCAGTGGGAAATTGTCTTTTGGACTCGCCTTATTGAGATCACGGTAATCTACACACACTCTGGTCTTTCCATCCTTCTTTGGCACAGGCTCAACATTGGCTAACCAGGTGGGATACCGCGTGACCCGGATGACCTTGGCCTCAAACTGCTTGGTGACCTCTTCTTTGATTTTCACACTAATGTCTGTCTTAAATTTCCTTAGTTTCTGCTTGACAGGAGGGCATGCTGGGTCGGTGGGCAGTTTGTGGACCACCAAATCGGTGCTTAAGCCAGGCATGTCGTCATATGACCATGCAAAAACATCTTTGTACTCAAACAATGCTTTAATTATCTCTTCTCTGAGTTGAGGTTCCAAATGGACACTTATTTTTGTTTCCCGCACATTCTCCTGATCCCCTAAATTGATTGCCTCTGTGTCATTCAGATTAGGTTTTGGGTTTTTTCTTCGTAAAATGGTCGTTAACTTCTTTACTGATTTCCTCAAAGACTTCCTCATAATCATATTCTATTTCGTCATCACACTCTAATTTCTTGTTATTATTATTTTACGGTGTTAAGGTATTGGTCATTTTAAGACTTGG
>NW_017706277.1:0-1068 GCF_001879085.1 Nicotiana attenuata | reverse complement strand
AGAAAAAGAAATAGGGGAGGGGGTGGCGGTGGGGCTGGGGGAAAGAAGAAAGAAGAAAGAATAGAGATATTTTATATTTTCTTATACTTTTTTGTCTCTTGCTTTTACTTTTCTTTTTATTTCTTTCTTCTTATTTTAATTATTTTTAGTATTAACTTTTTTATGTTTACTCTTGTTATGCACGTGAAATTCACAAATTTTGTCCAACTCAGTCATAAAGTTGCCACATAGGCTTGGTCAACGGTCAGAGAAGTTTAAAGTACTGTATTTTGAAAATTACGAGTGCCTAGATGAAACTTCGTAGAGTATCCGGACCGGGATGACAAAGGGGGACAAGTAGAAGTGCCGTTTAGGCTATTCTGCCAATATTTTATCACAAGCCTTTGATAAGTGGCTCTGGCGTTCTTAAGCCCGAAAGGCATCACATTATAGCAATATGTGCCAAAGTTCGTATGAACGAAGTTTTTTCCTGATCCTCTAGGTTCATTTGGATTTGATTGTTCCCGGAATAGCATCAAGGAAACTCATCAACTCGTGCCCGGCCGTCGCATCAATCATTTGATCAATTTTTGGTAATGGGAACGTAGTCTTTCAGGCACGCCTTATTGAGATCCCTTATAATCCCACGCACATGCGAAATTTATTATTCTTTTTTGGAACTACTACTATATTAGCTAGCCAGCCAAGATACTTTACCTCACGGATTAAACAGATATCAAGTAATTGAGTAACCTCTTTTTTAACAAATTTTTTTATGACCTCGGCAATAGGGCGTTTCTTCTGCCTTACCGGAGGGATGTTAGGATCCAAGCTTAATTTGTGCATGGCCAACTTATGCGGGATACCTATGATATCTGCATGCGACCACACAAAATAGTCAATGTTAAATTTAAGAAATTCTATAAATCCTAACCAGAGCTTGGGGTTTTACTTTGCCCCGAAGTGGAGCTTCCATCTAATAGGATTTCGATGACTCCTCCCCCTTGTTGACTTCGTTCGGCTTGGGAGAAGGCGTCGGTTCTTGTAATTTCTATATCGCATGCTCCTTCCCTTATCTACTGGAAGCTG
>NW_017706276.1:0-1069 GCF_001879085.1 Nicotiana attenuata | reverse complement strand
GACCACGCCTCTTCAGGTTTAGGGGCGGTGACAAACTTAGCTATTATAGTTCTAAATACCAGCAAATACATCACGAATGTAGCAATTATCGGGGTTCAATGAGGAGATGAAACCTCTATGTAACCTCAAATATGGCTCAAATAGATTACAATAGGGGGTAAAAATATAAGAACCATCACAGCATCAAGCATAACAGTCAATCCACGGTATATCGTAGCCTAAACACTATCCCGATCATGAAACGTACCTCGTTGCACGCACATTGGCTAAACCTGTAAGGCCCCGGAAAATTTTGCTAAGTAAATTTAGGATTTCGAGGTGCCATGTAGGATAAATACAATATTTATGTGCTATTACTATGATGGGAATCAATTGGATTTGGAAAATAAGTGTATAAGTCTTATACTAAGTATTTGGGTCTAATGTGAGGCCTAAGTCTAAGTCAAGTTAGAAAATTTCATAATAGGCTAAAATTCCAAATGAGTTTGCATAAGTCCCTACTTTGAATGAGCATATATATATATATATATATATATATATATATATATGGTTTTATGTGGTACAGAACCTATCAAATTAAAGATCTTTGATTCTAGTTTCCAACGCTTCAAATCGTTCGTCATTTGGACATTCCTACACAAAGTTATGACCAAATTAGCAAAGGCTGGAAAAATGCGATCTTGTGGAGAATTTTATGCGATCGCATACCAGTTATGCGGTCCGCGCACTTGATATGCGACTGCAAAACAGGTCGCAGAATGGACCAGAGCAGCCCAGTTTTGGGCATCGAGTTATGCGACGGGTTTGCGGCCCGCATACCCATTTTGCGGTCCATTATGCGATTGCAGACCTTGTTTCGGAGGCTTAATCTTTCTATTTTCATAACCCGACCCCATTTTGATAAATTGGCTTTGGGGTTCATTTGGGGTGATTTTCTAAGCATTCTAGAGAGAGGTGAGAGCATTTTAGAGAGAGGAGGAGGAACCCAACATTCAAATCATCCAATCTTGCATCAATCTTCAAGAATCAAAGAACCCAATCACAAGTTCTTCATCAAAGAGGTAAGCTT
>NW_017706275.1:0-1069 GCF_001879085.1 Nicotiana attenuata | reverse complement strand
CCTTGTGCCCCAAAACTATACCTTCGCGTACCATGAAATGGCACTTTTCCCAGTTTAGCACCAAGTTAGTCTCTGCACACCTAGCAAGCACTTTATCAAGATTCATCAAGAAGTTATCAAAAGAACATCCAAAAACAGAAAAATCATCCATGAATAATTCCACAAACCTCTCGACCATGTCAGTAAAAATGGCCATCATACACCTTTGAAAAGTCGCAGGTGCATTACAAAGACCAAAGGGCATTCTCTTGAACGCATACGTGCCATAAGGACACGTAAAAGTGGTCTTCTCTTGGTGCTCTAGGGCTATAGAAATCTGATTATACCCAGAGTAACCATCCAAGAAGCAGTAGTACTCTTGGCCAGCTAATCTATCAAGCATTTGGTCAATAAAGGGGAGGGGAAAGTGGTCCTTCCGGGTGGCATTGTTCAATTTTCTATAATCAAGGCAAATTCTCACCCGGTGACAGTTCTTGTAGGGATTAAATCATTATTCTCATTAACTACTACAGTCATCCCCCCTTTCTTGGGTACACATTGGACGGGGCTTACCCATTTGCTGTCTGAGATAGGAAATACAATACCTGCATCAAGCCACTTAATCACTTCTTTTCTTACCACCTCTTTCATGATTGGATTGAGTCGTCGTTGTTGCTCTACACTGGGCTTGTATCCGTCCTCCATGAGGATTTTGTGCATGCAAAAGGCTGGACTAATGCCCTTTATGTCAGACATCGTCTACCCAATTGCTCGCTTGTGCTCACGTAGCACTCTCAACAGCTTTTCTTCCAGCAATTTAGACAAGTCAGAGGAAACAATAACAGGTAGGGTGTCGGAGTCTCCCAAATAAGCATATTGCAGGTGAGATGGGAGAGGTTTAAGATCCAATTTCGGGGCTTCCTCAATTGACGGCTTTGGAGGAGGTCCCTCTGGCCCGTTTAAAGGTTCAAAGGGGTGTATCCCCTGCATGTATGCACAAGATGTATCAAGGATGTGCTTCATCTCCTCGACCTCTTCATCATTCCCCAGGCTATCAAACAACATAAGTGCTTTCTCTAGAGAATCGTCT
>NW_017706274.1:0-1069 GCF_001879085.1 Nicotiana attenuata | reverse complement strand
AGACTATTTGTTTTTCTTTTCTCGAAAAAGGAAAGTACAAAAACCAGACGCAAAAACTACAGACTCGATTATTTAAGAATACATCAAAGCTTCAAATACTGGGGCCCGCGGGGTCATCACTCGGCATCGCCGCGGGCCTGCGTGCAAGACCCTTTTGCAACTGACCCAGATCATTCATGACCTGACGAACAAATATCATCACGGAGGCAAAGAACGTGGTACGACCCATCCGCTCACCGGCCTGACACTTCATGACAATATAGTTGGCAATGTTTCTGATTCTTTCCCTGATTTGGCCTTTCTCTTGGAGTAGCCAGCTTATCTGTTGGGTGCGAGCCTCTAGCACCTGAGAATCCTGGAAGTGAAGGTCTTGTAACAATTTTATTTCCTTTTCCATCTCAGCGATTAACCCATAGCATTGTTCCCTCTCGACCTGAAATTCTTTGTCCCGGCGAGCTGCCTTTTCTTCAAGAGTATTCATTTTTTCTCTTCATGTTTAGCAATGGTTCCCTCATAATTTCTCTTCATTTGTTGTACAAATTGGGCTCGTTTCCTCAGTCGTTCTTTGCCCATTGTGCCCGAAGTCTTGCCATGTTTCCCCTCAGAGTTTTCCCAATTCTTCCTGACAGTCCAGGACTTGCTTCTTTAACCCTTTATCAATCTCTCGTCGGATAGACTTCTTTCTCGATTCCTGACATCAGTTTTCATTTGCTGAATTTGGGCCTTGAGAGCTTCATTCTCCTGGGCCAATTTCTTTTTATCACCTTCATCGGCTGCGGCTTGCAAGCTGTTTTCAAACCGAAGCTCCTGAACCTGTTTTTCCAATGCTCCTATTCGGGCCCTGTACTCCGTTTCTTTGGCTAACCAATCGCATTGCACCTGGGCCTCGTTAGTGAATTGTTGTACATGTGGCCTTTTGGCGGGTCTCTCAGGAATTTGAAATCTTTCACCAAACCAGACCAAGTATTTGGGATCTACCTCACCTCTGGCTCGGTCCTGTACTATAGTTTTAGGCTCAAGGTACCTGCACTCATTCCATATCTTTCGGATTCTGCCTTCAGAGAATGCA
>NW_017706273.1:0-1069 GCF_001879085.1 Nicotiana attenuata | reverse complement strand
TTACGGTTCCCGTTAAACTTTTTAGGGTTTTACGGTAAAAGGAAAAACGGTTTAATTACCCGTAAAGGTTCGGACCGTTTACCGACGGGAAAGGGCCCGGAAACGTTCCTAGGTCCGTATTACGGACCTTTCGGAAAGTACCTACGGCAACGACACCGGGTTGACGACGGGAAGGTAATTAGAGTACGAACTTCCGGACCCACGTTAGAGTAAGTAATAATAAATTAATAAACTGAAAGGCATGAAAACACACTAAAGTGCACAAGACAAATCTATATCAGACAGTAAATCACTTAAGACAGTAAAACAGTAAAAAAAGTCAAAATGAAGTCTCATTTTCTTAAAGACAGGTAAATCAGGTAAAACAGTAAATGAGTAGTGAAATGTAAAAACTGACCCCTCGAGCCCAGTATCAATCGCTCAGTACACTTAACAGCCCCTCGGGCTCAATCCCAGTCATACAGCATACGTATCCGCCCCTCGGGCTCTCTCTCAAATCACATGGGTACTCGCGCTCACTGTGGGTGTGCAGACTCCGGAGGGGCCCTTTACGGCCCAAGCGCTATATCAACATAAGGCCTGAAAGCCTTCTCACATCACACTCGAGGCCTGAAAGCCTCCTCACATATCACTCGAGGCCTGAAAGCCTCCTCACAATACACTCGAGGCCTGAAAGCCTCCTCACAATACACTCGAGGCCTGAAAGCCTCCTCACATCACGCTCAAGGCCTGAAAGCCTCACTCAGTCCAGAAACATCATAAGCCCCTCGAGGATCAATAAAATAATAGTTCTCAGCCCAAACAACAGTGAAATATCATTAAAATCTCAAAATTTAATTAAAGTGGCTGAGTTTGCAAGACAGTATAACTATTAGGACTGAGTTCAAATAACGTATCAAAATAGTGAGGAAATAGTGATAATAATCCCCGAAGGATTCAAGTAATCGGCATTTAAGCCCAAAACATGGCAATAAGCCCAAATCACGATGATAAACAAATCAGCCAGTCAAATACGCGGTAAAGTATCAAACGGGACGGACCAAGTCACAATCCCCAGTATTAAACAACC
>NW_017706272.1:0-1069 GCF_001879085.1 Nicotiana attenuata | reverse complement strand
CTCTAGAATCATCAAAATATCGCCCCAATTGAAGCCCGAAAGCCTATTTAACAAAACGGGGTCGGGTTATGAAAATAGGAAAATTAACCCTCTGAATCGGGTCTGCGGTTGAATAATGGACCGCACAATTGGTATGCGGGTCGCATAATGCACCGCAAAACCAGTGCCTAGAACTGGGCTACACTGGTCCATTTTGCGACCATTTTTGCGGTTGCAGATCAATTATGCGGACCGCATAATGATTCAGCGATCGCAGAATCTGCCATGGGATTTCATTTTGCCAACCTTTGGTAATTTGACCATAACTTTGTGTAGGAATGTCCAAATGACAAACGATTTGAAGCTGTCACGACCCCAGTTCACCCTCCATGAACATGTCATGATGGCACCTAGTTCCTATAACTAGGTAAGCCTAGCAATGCGGAAATTAATATAACTTGCGGAAACATTTAATTAAATTAAGCAAAACTAGAAGAAAACGGTATATAAAATGCCACTTGGAATTTACAACTCAAAAATAGAATGCGGAAGTCTACAATCTCATCCCAAAACCCGTGAACTCACGGGAACCACAGGCTAATTGAAATACTGTAAATGCTCTAATCTCAAGAATGTCTACATCAAAAGTATGATAGGATCTAAACACTACGGATAGAATAAGGAAGGAGACTCTTCGATCTGCGGACGCTGCAGATATACCTCGAAGTCTCCGTAGTTCTCCCCGCCTCAAGGATAGTGCGCCTGAGTGGAGGTACCTGGATCTGCACAGGAAAAACATGCACAGGAAGGGCATGAGTACACCACAGCGATACTCAGTAAGTGACCAACCCTAACCTCGATTGGTAGTGACGAGGAAGGTCAGGGCCCTACTGAGATAAAATATAATAATAAATTAACAGTAATGTAAAAAAAAAACTGAACAGTAATAATGAGTGCAACAGTGAGATAAGACAGGTAAAACAAGGCACTAACAACTACACAAAGAACAGAATAAACACGGAATATGTACAGCTCAATACCAGTGATAACAATGAGGATCTCCAGGATACCGTCCTATAGTCCTCTTTCT
>NW_017706271.1:0-1069 GCF_001879085.1 Nicotiana attenuata | reverse complement strand
AAGTCATTATTTTCAGTATATTTCAGACCTTAGAACCCTAGAAATACTCTCTCAAGGTTCTCTCATGATTCAAGACCCAAACAAAGGGCAAACAACACAAATCAAGTGTCGGGAATCCCGTGGCGCTAGTAAGTTTCTTGTTCTTCTTGTTCTTGCTGATTTTTGGGTGGTTCCAGCTCGTGTAGGAGGTTGTTTTAAGTGGTTTATGCTCTTTAAAATAATCTCTCATGGTTTTCATATCAACCCTAGATTATTACAAGTCTTGCAAATGGATTACGCCATATTTCAACATCAAAAGTGAAGAATAACACCTCTTTGAGGTTGTGTTTTCATTAAGGATTGTTGTGGGCTGTATTTGTATGAAATTCCAAGTTTTTGCTGCTGTCTATGGTGATTATAACAGCCTACTAATTGTGCTTAAGCTTTCTTGTATGTTGGTTAAGTTGTTAGGATGATAAACTACAAGATATACTTGGATTAGCTTAAGTCACTTCTATGGTGTTGTATTGCCATTGAGGGTTGTTGTAAGCTGAATATAACTTGGATTTAAACTTGAAGTTACTGTAGGAGGTATGTGTATTGTGTTCTTACATGTGCTTAAGGTTATCTTGATGTTGATTAAGTTAAATGGATGGAGTAGACATGAACTAGTGAACAAAGTTACTAATTGAAGATAATTGGAGTTGTGGATTGTTTCCTTAGTTATAGATATATGGTATAAGGATGGAGTCATTGATGAATGACTTCATTATCATGTTAATGATACTTTTACGTTAATGTAAGTAGTCTTTAAGGGGTGATATGGGTTATACGGATTCCTATTGGAGCTTGCCGCTCGTCGTGAAGTAGTTGTGACTTGTTGTTGTTATATGGTGTCTTGTTATTGACATTTATATGTTGATGGATTTCTCTGATTGTTGTTGGTGGTATATGGTATTGGTGGAGGCCCTTGTTACAAGGGAGATGCTGCCCAAATTTACGTAAATGAGCTACTAGCTTAAGTCATAGACTTAGCCATTGCTCAGCACTGATTTTGAATCTCTTTATACTATGATAGATTGAGTTGACT
>NW_017706270.1:0-1069 GCF_001879085.1 Nicotiana attenuata | reverse complement strand
AGTTGCATGTTTAATATTTTAAATTATAAGAAATTACCAAAAAATATCTAAAATATTCGTTGCATAGCATTTTAGGTTTAATTGCATTTAGAATTTAATTACATGAGTTAATCATATTATTAAATAAAAATCACAAAAAAATGGTCATTTTTACATATTTAACTTTTAGTTTTTAAATTTAGTATTTTCCTTTTTTTAGTTTTAAGTTAATTAGTTGTTTTAATGTTAGAAATAGATAATTGAATTTGATTCTATAAATTAGATTTGATTTAGGACTTAGTTTAGGTTTCTAATTAATTTTATTAGGATTCAAAAATAAAAAATAAAAAAAAAACGAAAGAAAAACAAATAAAAGAGAAGAAGCCATTTTCAGTTTTAAATAAAATTGGGCCAAGTCTATATGGCCCAATTCTTCTCCATCCGCCCAAGCCCCAAAACCCCTACCCGATCTAGTCCGCACCCTAACCAATCGACACCGTTTTGATTTGAAGCAATCTCGTCCGTTGATCCTATGTGATCTAATGGTCTGCAACTCCCTCCCAATCTCCCTTAAAAATGTCTGACCAAACCCTCCTAACCCCAAAGACCTCACATACTCATCTCTCTCACCCTCTCTTAACCTCCGTCTCACGCCGCCGTCGGAAATCGCCTCACGGCGGCGGCCTATACTCCTCTCTTTATCCTCAATCCAAATCTACCTTCAATTTCCCCAGAGAGCCACTCGAATCCCCTGAATTTCAAATCCAAAATTCTTAGAAACCCTAGTTCAAGCCTTTTGTTATTTTTTTTAATTGTTCGACCGATTTGGTTTCAAACTCACGTAAATCGATTGCTCTTTACTAAGAGCAATCGATTTATGTTAGTTTAATTCATTTCGTAGCCATCGATGGAGTATTTCGGTATAATCATGTGGCTATTGCATGGCACAGGGACTTGGTGCCATCTGGACGGTACATCTCCGAAATGGGAATTAATACCAAGGCTTTAGAAGAAACTTACCGGACGGTACTTGGAAGGCTACACGCACTAAATATGAACAAGTTACTTGGAATGCCCAAGGCATGCAAAC
>NW_017706269.1:0-1069 GCF_001879085.1 Nicotiana attenuata | reverse complement strand
GTGGATTTAGGATGTGAAATGTGTTGATTTATGTTAATTTGATGTGTTTTTATGTGTAGGAATGATCCGGGAGCAAGTCGGCGGCGGAATGTGCGAAATTAGAGCCAAAACGGACAAAAACAGGAAAGTTGGACATTTCAGCGCCACAGGTGGCGCCTAGCCCTACCTGTGGCGCCAATAATAGTAAACAAAAAAGGGGGAAGCGCCGTGGAGGGCGCCTGACGCTAGTCAGGGCCCCAGTGACATGAATTTTCTCTAATTTCGTCCGGGACCAGTTATTTCGACCCTAGACCTACCCAACTCGTATAAAAGCAAGACTAAACTTATTTGAGGAGGAGGCTTCAAACTAGTTTTTCTTCTCTTCTCTTCCTTTAATTTCATAGTTCATTAGTTCTAGAGTTTTGGGTGCTACATGAACGTTGTAGTTTGAAGCTTGAATTGTTCTTATTATTTTATCATATTGGTTTATTTATTCAATCTTGCGCTTAATTATTTGATTGCTTGATCACCAATTGAATACTATCTACGAATCTAGGATTGAACTCGGGAGAGGGAATTCTAGATTGCATATAAGATTGAGTAGAGCAAGATCTTAACTCTAAGGGGGAGCGGATTTGCGGTTAGGATAGGAATATACCTAATCGCCTTGCTTGGTTATTATACGGAAATTATAAATGCCTTCTTGTTAATCCTAATTCCATCGGAATATAGGCGTTAGGTTAGCTTGAATAGGCGAGTTGTACTTCGGGAGAAGGCTACGAGCAATATTAACCCCGTCAATCAATAAACTAGATAAATTAATTAGATAATTTAGGTAGAAAACTCAATGGGATTGTTAGCTAACCCATAGCTCTAGAATATTCACTCACATTGAATTTGTCTCTATAATTCGCCAATTTGTTTCCTTTGTTTCTTAATTTGTTACTCTAGATTAATTTTAGTTAAATATTCATACGTTAGGATTCGCTTGAATAGATTAATTGTTTGATTTAGTTTAGTTGATAGTTAATCACAAGTCCCTGTGGTACGATATCTCGACTTACAATCCTATATTACTTGTCGACCACGT
>NW_017706268.1:0-1070 GCF_001879085.1 Nicotiana attenuata | reverse complement strand
ATCCCAGCGACCCTCTATCCCAGAAAATAGTAGTGTATTCAGGTACTCAGTACTCCATTTTAAGCGAAAAAAATGTAGTTGCATACAAGGTTTCTCAGTATTTAATTTAGATATGGTCTAATGTCCATCTACCCCAACTTTCAGGTATTGGCTAGAAGAGCTCAAGTTGAGGGTTGCAGTTCTCTCCGCCTTTGCGTCCATATGAGATTAGGTAAGTGATCCCCGCCTTTTTCTGTTACTTATCCTTGTCCGTCCGTTCATTCTCACCATATACCAATTTTAAGGTTTTTGACGTCATCTAAGCTTTTGTAGTTAGTATGCTGCAACTACTTGTTTGATAAATTTAAGAGGTTTGCAATTACATAAATTATGTCAGCGTGGGTAATGTGAACCTATTTAAAGACCTGCACATCGATGTAGTCATCGAGTACCTGTCTATTACAGCCAAGTTAGTTTAGGCGTTGAAAGGGAACATGCTGATAGGATTAGAGTTGTGAGACTCGTAGTAGTTTTAACAACTATCACTTGTTAAAGTGTAGAACCGGTCTATCTATCTGCCATTTGTATGGTGACTCAAGAATATGTAACAACAACAGCAACAACAAACCCAGTGTGAATCCCACAAGTGGGGTCTGAGGAGGGGGTACTGTGTACGCAACCTTACCCCTACCTTGTCAAGGTATAGAGACTGTTTTCGATAGACCCTCGGCTCAGGAAAGTGCTCAAGAATGTACACTTAAGGAATTGACGATATAACGTAGTAGTCCATGTACTTTGGGGAGAATGACAGTTGGCCCCCAGAATTATACTACCTATTGAGCAAGCATGTGAAGTTCTGATTTTGATTTACCAATGCAATTTTATTAGCTTACCTGTCAAAGTTGTTATAATAAAAAGTGATTAAATGGAATAGGCTGGAGTGGCTGTTCCCATTATCCACACTTTCGGTTGCCTGCATTTTGTGAAAATACCAAATGGTTCACTTAGGAGTCCAAGGGTTCAGCTGAAAATCTTGGATTCCTCCCATCATATTCTCATATTCTAATTAATCTCATCCAAACGCTTAGGAT
>NW_017706267.1:0-1070 GCF_001879085.1 Nicotiana attenuata | reverse complement strand
AATGTATGCATATTGGTGCCAACGGTTTGGGCCAAAATGGAATATCTTCCAAGAAATTCCGGAGCCATTCAGCTTCTTCACCGGCTTTATCCAAGGCTATGAACTCAGCCTCCATTGTAGAGCGGGCAATACAAGTTTGTTTGGACGACTTCCAAGATACCGCTCCTCCACCAATAGTGAATACATATCCACTTGTGGACTTGGAATCAGTTGATCGATGATCCAATTTGCATCACAGTGTCCCTCAATGACCGCAGGATATTTACTGTAGTGCAAAGCAAAGTCCTGGGTATGTACTAAATACCCCAAAACTCGTTTCATGGCCATCCAATGAGATTGACCTGGATTGCTCGTATATCGACTCAATTCAATTATAGCACAAGCTATATCTGGTCGTGTACAATTCATGATGTACATTAAGCAACCCAACACACGAGCATAATCCAATTGTGATATGTTTTAGCCTTTGTTATTTGCTAATGCAAGATTCACGTCAATTGGAGTCTTTGCAACTTTAAAACCCAAGTGCTTGAATTTTTCAAGTACTGTCTTAATATAATGAGATTGTGACAATGCCAGACCTTGAGAAGTCTTATGGATCTTAATTCCCAGAATTAAATCAGCAACTCCCAAGTCTTTCATATCAAACTTGCTAGTTAGCATACGCTTAGTAGCATTTATGTTGGCAATGTCATTACTCATTATGAGCATATCATCCACATATAAGCAAACAATGACTATGTGATTTGGAACATTTTTAATGTACACACATTTATCACATTCATTTATCTTAAATCCATTTGACAACATTGTTTGGTCAAATTTAGCATGCCATTGTTTGGGTGCTTGTTTGAATCCGTAAAGGGACTTAACAAGTCTACAGACCTTCTTTTCTTTACCTGGAACCACAAACCCTTCAGGTTGTTCCATGTATATTTCTTCCTCCAACTCTCCATTTAAAAAGGCAGTCTTAACATCCATTTGATGAATTTCTAGACCATAAAGTGCAGCTAACGCTACTAACGTTCGTATGGACGTAATTCTTGTAACTGGAAAGTACGTATCAAAAT
>NW_017706266.1:0-1070 GCF_001879085.1 Nicotiana attenuata | reverse complement strand
CGGGTGGTGTACTTCAGCGGATGGATGTTCCAGAGTGGAAGTGGGAGAGGATTACTATGGATTTTGTGAGCGGTCTCCCTCGGACCTCGAGGAAGTATGATTCGATTTGGGTGATTGTGGATCGGCTGACCAAGTCCGCGCACTTCATTCCGGTGTGTACTACCTATTCTTCAGAGCGGCTGGCGGAGATTTTCATCCGGGAGATTGTTCGGTTGCATGGGGTCCCAGTTTCTATTATCTCGGATAGAGGTACTCAGTTTACTTCCCAGTTTTGGCGGACTTTTCAGCGGGAGTTGGGTACACAGGTAGAGTTGAGCACAGCATTTCATCCTCAGACGGACGGGCAGTCCGAGCGCACAATTCAGATATTGGAGGACATATTGCGTGCTTGTGTTATTGATTTTGGAGGTTCTTGGGCTGAGTTCTTGCCGCTTGCAGAATTTGCTTACAACAACAGCTACCAGTCCAGTATTCAGATGGCACCGTATGATGCCTTATATGGGAGACGGTGTAGATCTCCGGTCGGTTGGTTTGAGCCGGCGAGGCTAGACTATTGGGGACAGAGTTGGTCCAGGATGCCTTGGAGAAGGTAAAAGTGATCCAGGAGAGACTTCGTACCGCTCGGTCGCGTCAGAAGAGTTATGCGGACCGGAAGGTGCGGGATGTATCTTATATGGTGGGCGAGAAGGTCTTGTTGAAGGTTTCGCCCATGAAGGGCGTTATGAGATTTAGAAAGAAAGGGAAGTTGAGTCCGCGGTTCATTGGGCCTTTTGAGATACTTAGGAGGATTCGGGAGGTGGCCTATATGCTTGCTTTGCCACCCAGCTTGTCGGGGGTTCATCCGGTATTCCATGTGTCTATGCTCCGGAAGTATGTTGGGGACCCGTCCCATGTTTTGGACTTCAGCACAGTTCAGTTGGATGATGATTTGACATATGATGTGGAGCCAGTGGCTATTTTGGGTCGTCAGGTTCGAAAGTTGAGGTCAAAGGATAAAGCTTCGGTGAAGGTGAAGTGGAGAGGTCGGCACGTGGAGGAAGCTACTTGGGAGACCGAGCGGGAGATGCAGA
>NW_017706265.1:0-1070 GCF_001879085.1 Nicotiana attenuata | reverse complement strand
TCTATATTGAGCCCTTTTGGTATTGCACACATCTTAGTTAAATTGTACTAGAACTGTAGCACTTTGAATTAAATTACCAACTAACTACATTTTTAATCTTAGGTTGATGGAAAGTTAATTAATTTTAAGAAGGCTGTATTTCAAGAACTCTCAAGCCTTCGAGAGTTCATAGATGATTCTGTGAAGAGTGTTATGAAGGTGATAAACAGGAGGTACGATGTGGACGAGTCAAAGGTAAGAATTGACATATATTTATGTACTAAAACTAATTATGACATATGAAACAAGTATACTCAAACATACACAAAATATTTAGTTTGCTGGTAGTTCAACCAAAAATAATGACCAACAACAAGGAGAGAACAACCAGCAATTTCAGTTCAATATTGGTGATCAAATGCATGCAAGCACAAGCAATACAGGTATCTACAGAATGCCTACAAACATATCTACAAATTTCAAGACAGCATTATATAATTATATTTACCCTTTTTTCACTATGTTTTGCAGCTGCAGTTTCTCCGGAACATGTTCAAGCACATGTTGACTTATATCCTGATTTTCAAGAAGCATCTGGGGCAGATAAAGCAGGTATACTATCATACTTTCATTATAATAAGGTTACAAAGCAAAATTTTATAATTCACATTTTAACTACCAATTCCTACATATATCTAATATTTAGCTGAGGTACAACAAGCAGGTATAATATCAGAAGCTCATTATATTCACTTTTATATCCACAAATATTGTATTACTACATACATCTACATTTATCTACAGAAGCTGAAGTTTCTCCTGAAGGTGTGCCAGCACTTGTTGAGGAAGAACCAGAATTTCAGGAAGGAGCTGAGGTAGAAAAAGCAGGTATAGTATCATAATATACTTTTGAATAGATAATTGTTGCTTATACAATTTTACATTGTTGTTAAGTAAGTTACTTTTTATGTAACAGATATTGAATATAACATTGCACAGTCCCCAATTCACTGTGTGAATGTAGCAGCTCGGACAGAACAAATCATTGAGAATCCGGTAAATGAAAGTGAAGATGGAGAGCATGTGAATGA
>NW_017706264.1:0-1070 GCF_001879085.1 Nicotiana attenuata | reverse complement strand
CATGCGATTTTCTGAGTTTCTCCTCCTTCTGCATAGTTTTAACATCAAACAAAGCAACAGTAAGTGTGATTTGCTACCGAACTTTGTGTTCGCTGAAACACTAGGGTTTGAAGTACCACTACACCAGTGTGTAATTCGTTCTATCCTGGGAGAAAATAATCCATAACCTTGGGTACTAGGAGGGGATTAAATTTCTTAAGGAGATACTATGAATTCAGTGGGCTCGAATTGGTTTTTGTTATTTTGTTTACATTTCTATTTATGTTCATTTATATTTTCCAGAATTATTTTACGAATACAGTTTACTAACATGCCGGACCACCGGTCCATCTTCTAGTAGACAAGCCAGCTCATCCAGGTCGCCAGGGGCTGCCCCTGAACGCCCTTTTGATAATAACAAATTTGTCTCGGCTAAAGCCCAGGACCGCTTTGCTGAGAAGGCTTCTAAAAAGCCAATTCCTGATATGGGTATTGACGTCCGATTGCTCCAGCGAAATTGCCCTCACATGTATAACGAGCTGATGAGACGGGGGCTACAAACATTCATTAATGAGTTCGGTGAGGGCAATCTAATGGTTGTGAGGGAAGTTTACGCCAACGCGCTTGAGCATGACAATGGCATTGTCACAGTACGACGGAAAGCGGTGAATGCCTCTGTTGAGGCGATAAGGACGGCATACCAGCTACCCTCTTCTATGATTGATTATGATGACTTTTATGAGTATGGCCATAACCCAACACAAGAAAACGTGGCAGCGATTCTTTGAAACAATCTGTGCACCGGGAAAAGAGGTGGTTTGGATGCGATATGGTGAGAAGTTCCACTCCTCCGCACTCACTTTTGAAGCAAAATGCTGGATGTATCTCATCAACAACCGTTTGATTCCATCCCACGATACTGCAAAGGTAAACTGGGCCCAGAGCCCCTGTCTATCTAGTATAGCAATGGGAGCTTCCTCATATGATAGTTGCTCAGCACATAAAAACCTGGATGTACAGACTCCAAGTCGGAAGTCAAGTCTAACTCATATGCTACCTGGCCTACTTTGCGTATGATCTTATAAGGTCCA
>NW_017706263.1:0-1070 GCF_001879085.1 Nicotiana attenuata | reverse complement strand
GATCACAAGAAGGGATCAACGTAATAGTCTTCTCCAAGGTTCTCTAACAAGCAAGGAGAGATCCACGAGACGTTCTTCCTCAAGATCAATCTGAAGTGCTGATGGAAGTTCATTGAAGATTCAACACATCACAAGGTAACTCGGTTTCGGTTCGAGAAATACACTACATTGTCCCTCGAATTGAAGAAAACAAGAAGGTAGTGATCAAGAGAAGTTGTCCCTACGTGATCAATCCGAAGCGCTACTAACTACTTCTTGACGAATCGAAGGTAAATCACAAGGAGGTCCACAGCATCCTGCGCTCGAGAAATACGCTGCTTCAGCCCTCGAATCAAGGAAAACAAATTAGAGACAAGAATCAGGGGATACACAGAGTTGTACTCACAAGTTTTATTAAAAAAAGATTTTTCTTTACATTTCTTTCGTGATTGCAGTTATTAATTTCCGTACACGAAATTTGTCGCGAACAGTAAGCTAATCAAATCAATATGACTGGTGGAATGTGGTATTGTAGCTATTGGTTGGTAAGCTTGCAATCAAGTTATTGCTATCTTACGAGCAGCTTGCTATACTCTATTAGTGCCTCTCTTTGGTCTATCATAAGCAACCGAGCGGAAGTAGGTTTCTCTCTTTCTATTTACTTAATATGCAAACTCGCTCCGAGCCGAGTCAGTGTTGGGGTTGGGTTGGTTGATCGCCCAAAAAATGATTCTTATCCCATCCGTCAGGTTTGTATGTACCCACGCTCCTGTTTATTATTTTCTAGAACCTCAGGAACTATCCTTTCCGGCTGCCCCCTCCCCCCCCCTGGCTTTGCCCTTGGGTTTGTCAACCAACCTGGCATGTTCAGACCGGGGCGCCTCGACGATGATGTAGTCGTAGTAGTCCTCTGATGGGAAATCTGTTAAGATCCGCCCATGATTCATGGAACCATTCCTTCGCGTGCCGTAGCTTAGGATTCGTGCTATTGCTATTGTTTAGGGGCGTCAAGACCGGGTTCCTACTTTTTCTTTTTGAGAAAGAAGAGGTTACTGGACAAGCGAAAGAGATGCCGAAAGAGCAGATGCTTT
>NW_017706262.1:0-1070 GCF_001879085.1 Nicotiana attenuata | reverse complement strand
AGAGGCCGTGGACGCGGTCGTGGTCGTGGTCGAGGTAGGGTAGCAGAGACAGCACCTGCTG
The DNA here is from genome assembly GCF_001879085.1 of Nicotiana attenuata. NCBI lineage: Eukaryota > Viridiplantae > Streptophyta > Magnoliopsida > Solanales > Solanaceae > Nicotiana > Nicotiana attenuata. Next base: position 1,009 of record NW_017706262.1, on the reverse strand, counting down.
ACCCACCAGCTGCCACAGTTCAGGACCAGACTCCAATTGTCGATGTCCCAGCAGCACCTGTGCAGGCACCAGCAGTGCCATTGCTATTCCTGGCTCGAGGAGACCTTGGCACAGATACTATCAGTTTGTACTGGCCTGGCTCAGGCGGTCTCAGCTTCTACTGCAGCAACTGCTTCCCAGACCGGGGGAGGACATCAGACCCCTGTTGCTCACACACCTGAGCAGGTTGCCCAGGGATTTCAGACACCGGAAGCAGCCATAGCTCCGCCAGTTGCTCCAGTTGCTCCAGTTGCACCAGTTGCACCAGTTCCAGCCTATGAGGTTCCAGCTATGCCGGACGATGAGCAGCGTCGTCTTGAGAGATTCGGCAGGCTTCAGCCTCCAACGTTCAGCGGTGCTGAGGGCGAGGATGCCCAGGGTTTTCTGGATAAGTGTCAGCGTATGCTTTGCACTGCAGGGATCTTAGAGTCGAGTGGTGTGGCTTTTACTACCTTCCAGTTCTCAGGTCCTGCATTCACCTGGTGGGAGGACTTCGAGAGGTGTAGGCCGGTTGGTGCAGCGCCCCTTACATGGCAGCATTTCTCCACTATCTTTCTTGAGAAGTACGTACCGCAGTCTCACAGGGAGGAGCTGTGTCGTCAGTTCGAGTGGTTGGTTCAGGGGGACATGTCTGTGACCCAGTACGAGTTGAGATTCACACAGCTAGCCTGGCATGCTACTTGGATGATCCCGACAGATAGGGAACGGATTAGGAGGTTCGTGGATGGCCTCAACTATTCACTCCGCATTTTGATGACCAGAGAGAGGGTTATGGGTGCCTTGTTTGAGGAGGTAGTTGACATGGCTCGAGAGATTGAGACGGTTCACTGTCGGGAGCGTGAGGAGAGGGAGGCAAAGAGGCCTCGAGGTTCAGGTAGTTTCAGTGGTGCTCCGTCTAGGGGCCAGTTCCAGCGTGGCAGAGGCCGTTCCTTCAGGCCTCCTCAGTCAGGTCGTCCAAAGTACAGTGGGC
>NW_017706261.1:0-1070 GCF_001879085.1 Nicotiana attenuata | reverse complement strand
CTTACCTAAGAACATTTGGGTACAAATGCTATGTTCTCAACAATGGAGAGGATCAGCCTGGTAAATTTGATGCCAAGAGTGATGAAGGAATCCTTCTGGGATATTCCTCTTAAAACAAAGTCTACAAGGCTGCAGCAAAAGGTCACAATGTGTGGAAGAAAGTGATCATAAGCTATTCAACAAGACTCCTGCTTCTAACAAAAGAGGAAACAATGATGATCAAAATAATGAACCACCTTTATCCCCTGGGGAAGTATCTGATGTTTCAAATGGCGAGGCTGATATGATGAGTGAGATGAAGGAGACATGTGAAGACAATGCAACGTCTTCTTTCACTTCTCAAGAGGAACCTGGTACTTCCATTACTACCCCTGAAGCAGAAGAAAGAGTTGGAGATGCAGTGCAAGGCACTCCCCAAGTAACTAAACAAGGAGTGCAGGGAAATCCATTTTACCCAGTTTCTCTACCAATCAGTCCTCAGTCCCAAATTGAGAACACAAAAGCTCCCATTCACTTGATAATATAATCACCCCTTGATTCTGGAAGATCAAAAAACCAGAAATTCCCTAGCCTTCTCAGCATTTCTATTCCAAAAGGAACCCAAAAATTATCAAGGAAGCCTTGTAGGATGCAGACTGGATTACTGAAATGCAAGAGGAACTGCATCAACTTGAAAGAAACAAGGTATGGCACCTGGTACCTAGACCCTCATATAGAACCATCATAGGGACCAGGTGGGTATTCAGGAATGAGCTGGATGAACATGGAAATGCTACAAGGAACAAAGCAAGTCTTGCTGTCCAAGGATTCAATCAAGAGGAAGAGATCGATTATGATGAGACTTTTGGCCCAGTAGCTCGCATGGAAGCTATTAGGATCCACATTGCCTTTGCTTCACAAGAGGAAAGATTGACAATACATTGTCTTTGAAGAAACGGGGAAGGAACCTGCTCATTGATCAGATTTATGTGGATGACATCATATTTGGAGCTACATCTAACTCATTATGTGAAAAATTTGCTAACCTCATGGGAAGTAAGTTTGAAATGAGTACGATGGGGAACTGAATG
>NW_017706259.1:0-1070 GCF_001879085.1 Nicotiana attenuata | reverse complement strand
ATTCACGAGCAGGGTATGTGTTTATTTTATGTTGACCGCGTCGCAGATATTTCGCGAGCAGGGTATAGATGCATCATAGGCGCGCCGTCGACCCTCGGCAAGTGCACATTTCTTTTCTGTTGGACCGGGTCATCGCCTCGGCATGATTTGCGCATGATATTTTATATATATTGATGCACGTGAAATTTTAAATGATGATATTTCCCTTCATGGCTTGATGTAAATGGATAAGATAAAGAAAGGTAAACCTTGACAATCCTTTATTATTTGTTGAAGGTGTATTGCTTGTTTTCCAGCTTTGTGAGTTAGTACTGCCTTATAAAATCCTTGATTTCCTCACACATTTAGTATATTATTATTGGACCACTAGTAAGTGTCAAAGTTGACCATCTCGTCTTTACTTCTTCGAGATTAGACGGGATACTTGCTGAGTACACGTTGATTACGTACTCATACTACACTTCTGTGCATTTTTGTTGCATAGGTATATTTATTTCTAGCAGCCCACTGGGCGTAGCAGCGCGGATGATTGGGGCTAGGTGAGTTGCACTATTCGAGGCGGGCCGCAGCTAGTATAGCCCTCTTCAGTACATTGTATTTAGTTCCTGCCCATTGTATTCCGGACGGATGTTGTATTTTACTTCCTTATCAGTAGATGCTCATGCACTTGTGACACCGGGTTCTGGGATAGTTTGAAGTATTGTATTAACTGTTTATCATTTAAATTTGATTTGAGACTATATTCTTTAATATTGTTAAACTCGAAGGAAAAATCATAGATTTCAGAAGTATTGAAACGAGAATTTGATTAAGTAACTTGGTTGGCTTGCCTGACAGCAGTGTCCGGCGCCATCACGACCCTTAGTGGATTTTGGGTCGTGACAACATGGTATCAGAGCACTAGGTTCCTAGGATCTCACGAGTCATGAGCAAGTCTAGTAGAGTCTCGCGGATCGGTACGGAGACGTCTGTACTTATCCTTGGGAGGCTGCAGGACTGTTAGAAGTACTTCCCTTCTTGATTCCTTATCGTGCGATTTGACTTCATGTAAGGCTTATGCCTTTGTTCTT
>NW_017706258.1:0-1070 GCF_001879085.1 Nicotiana attenuata | reverse complement strand
GTGTTCATGGATGACTTCTCAGTGGTGGGGAATTCATTTGAGGACTGCCTAGTAAATTTGACGCGTGTGCTGAAACGATGCATTGAGACTAACTTGGTTCTGAACTGGGAAAAGTGCCATTTCATGGTACAAGAAGGTATAGTCTTGGGACACCGAGTGTCAAGCAAAGGAATAGAGGTTGATAGAGCAAAGGTTGATGTCATAGCAAAGCTGCCACCGCCAACATCAGTCAAAGCCATAAGGAGCTTTCTTGGACATGCCGGATTCTACCGGAGGTTCATTAAAGACTTCTCCAAAATTGCCAACCCTCTCTGTAAGTTGTTAGAGAAAGATCACCCTTTTGTATTTTCTGATGAATGCAGGGTAGCTTTTGAGGAGTTGAAGCAAAGGCTGGTCACAGCACCCATAATCGTTGCCCCAGACTGGGAGCAACCGTTTGAATTGATGTGTGATGCCAGTGACTATGCGGTGGGGGCAGTGCTGGGCCAGCGGAAGGACAAACTGATGCACCCCATTTACTATGCTAGTAGGACACTGAGTGGAGCCCAGTTGAATTACACAGTGACAGAGAAAGAGATGCTAGCTGTGGTATTTGCTTTTGACAAGTTTCGGTCCTGCCTAATAGGATCCAAGGTAATCGTATACTCTGACCATGCAGCTCTTAGATACTTAATAGAAAAGAAGGACTCTAAGCCACGCCTGATTCGTTGGGTGTTGCTACTGCAAGAGTTCGATCTTGAAATTCGTGACCGTAAGGGCACTGAAAATCAAGTCGCTGATCACCTATCACGACTTGAAGGAGCTGAGAATGTAGTAGAAGTGGAAGAAATTCTGGAAACCTTTCCAGATGAGCAGTTGCTCGTTACCACTCATCAGGAAGCGCCTTGGTATGCAGATTATGCTAATTACCTGGCCAGTGGTATTGTTCCTCACGACCTGTCATCGGTCCAGAGGAAGAGATTCTTTCGCGAAAGCCAATGGTATTACTGGGATGAGCCCTACCTGTTTAGAATATGCCTTGATAACATGATCCGGAGATGCGTCCTCGAGATCGAACAATCTTCTGTCTT
>NW_017706257.1:0-1070 GCF_001879085.1 Nicotiana attenuata | reverse complement strand
TCGTGAGACCTAGTAACCTCGGCTCTGATACCAACTTGTCACGACCCAAACCCCGATCCGGTCGTGATGGCGCCTCTCGTGAAGACAAGGCCAGCCAACCAACCCATATCGCCTTTTCAAAAATAGTTAAACATGAATAAGCAGTCTAAATATGATTTAATAGTATTAATTAGCGGAAGTACAACCTAACATAGCCCTAATCGGGGTGTCACAAGTCACGAGCATCTATAAGAGTGTAAATACAACTACAAGGTCTACAAATACACTGAATAGGAATAATGAACAACAGAGAGAGAAGCGGTGCTGTGAACGCTGGCAGTCACCTCGCTAAACTCCTATAGCTCTGCCTCCAATCAGCCAAAACCTGCTACCGGGTCAATAAATACCTGCATCTGCACACGAGGTGCAGGGAGTAATGTGAGTACTCCAACCCAGTAAGTAATAAGAGTAAATAAAGACTGAGTAGTAGGAAACAATGAATCCACATTCGTGTTAGACTCAATAAACACCACAGGTTTTCAAATTATAATACGAGTCAACCTTTCCTTTCAAAACCCAGCTTTTAGTAAAAACTCATTTTTGAAATGCTTCCAGCAGTTTCAGTAGGGGTTAAATACCATTTAAAACTAATAATAGAGATTAAAGCAATAATCGGCCCCTCGGGCAAATCATAGTTCGTAAAACAGCCCCTCGGGTAAAACAGTAATCATGAATACTTCATAACTTGAAAATCTCGATGGAAATAACCAAATGCCAAATCAGTGATTAATTTTTGAACATCTCATAAACCCCAGTTTAAACTAAAAGTTGTTTTAATAACATTTGTTCAGCTTCCGAAAGAGGCTCAATATAAAGATGAGTGAAAATAGTCAATCAATTAACATATTCGATGAAACTCACTCTAAAGAGAAGTGAAATCAATAAGTTCATAAACAGGCCTCTCAGGCAACATCACTCATATGCATGTCTATATCTATCGCCCCTCGGGCTAGCCTCTCGGCCACTCGTGACTCAACTCTTACCAATCAGTGCTCACACTCAGCACTCACGCTCAATAGGTACCCATATAG
>NW_017706256.1:0-1070 GCF_001879085.1 Nicotiana attenuata | reverse complement strand
AACATGGATGTCAATGATGATGCCGGTAAAGTGGAGTGCGTGAATGCATTGCATGGTATGGGTTCATACTCTTATGAGCCTAGGAAGCTATCCTTGGATCTTGAGAATCACAAAACTCCGCCAACCAAGCCATCAATTGAGGAGCCACCGGTGTTGGAGTTGAAGCCACTTCCTCCACACCTCAAGTATGAGTTTTTAGGTTCAAATTCTACTTTACCTGTTATTCTTTCTTCGTGCCTAACTAACATGCAGGTTGACGCCACTTTGGCGGTTCTTCAAAAGCGCAAAAAGGCGATTGGATGGAAATTGGCCGACATTCGGGGGATAAGCCCCGCATTTTGCATGCACAAGATCATTTTGGAGGAGGATTCAAGGCCCTCTCTTGAACATCAAAGAAGATTAAATGAAGCAATGCAAGAAGTGGTAAACAAGGAGGTTATCAAGTGGTTAGACGCCGGTGTGGATTACCCGATCTCGGATAGTTCATGGACCTCTCCGGTCCAATGTGTGCCAAAGAAGGGTGGAATGATAGTAGTGACCAATGCCAACAATGAATTGATTCCTACTCGGACAGTTACGGGTTGGAGAGTGTGTATAGACTATAGAAAGTTGAATAAGGCGACAAGAAAAGATCATTTACCACTACCATTCTTGGACCAAATGCTCGATCGTCTTGCGGGCCGGGCCTTTTATTGTTTTCTAGATGGCTACTCGGGGTATAATCAAATTCTCATTGCCCCGGAGGATCAGGAGAAGACAACCTTTACATGTCCTTATGGCACGTTCGCTTTCTCGAGAATGCCATTTGGACTATGTAATGCCCCGGCGACCTTCCAAAGATGTATGATGGCAATTTTCACCGATATGGTGGAGGATATCTTGGAGGTCTTCATGGACGATTTCAGCGTGGTGGGGGATTCATTTGAGAAATGTTTGGTGAACTTGGATAGGGTGTGGGAAAGATGTGAAGAGACCAACCTTGTGCTCAACTGGGAGAAATGTCAATTTATGGTGCAAGAGGGTATTGTATTGGGTCACAAAATCTCAAGGCAAGGAATTGAAGTTGATAA
>NW_017706255.1:0-1070 GCF_001879085.1 Nicotiana attenuata | reverse complement strand
ATATGAGATTATCTTGAGTTTCTTCAGTCAACTTGAGCCTGAAAATTTAGAATCGACATGAATTTTTTGTGAACTCACCGTGTCAACTAAGCATGTTACATAAAAATGTTATCCAGCTGTAAAATGTTAAAGTTAAATGTCTAAATTAGGAAATTAGAAGTAAAATATTTGTCACTAAGCGTCCTAGAGATGTCAAGACTCCGTATAAGGCAGAATACAACTTAGATGATTGAAATTGCAATAGCTTTATGTCAGTTGGTATCAAGGATTTTGAGAAAACCCAACATAAGTTGTTATTTTACAGGTTAAAATTTGGTTTGTGATAATTAAATTAACCTCGTGTTGCAGCGTTATATTCCAACTATAGTAGTATCCAAAAACCAGAGCCAAAACTGTACTTAACCGCATTCAGAAATAGCAGCAAGAAGTGGCTTCAGTGCATCCCAAAATAATAGCAAAAGATCTTCCACAGGAAAAAGCACTAACAAATTAAATGACGGTTGTTTAAGTTTTTTGGCTTTTCCGCATAATAAAACTTCATATTAAATCCAAGAGGGAAAGAAATTTCAAATACCTTTCAAGAGTTTTTCGAAAGAGGAATTTTCATTTCCACCTTATTTTTGTTGTAGGAAGTATTTCCTTTGTTGGTTGTGTCTGAGTGCTGCTCTTGTTCCCCTGTACCAACATGCTCAATTTTTCGTTTGCTTCCTTCTGCAACGTCTTTGATGGTGGATGGCGTTTGTGAAGCCAGATTGACTTTGGCCATGAAAGACAAAATGAACAACTTTCCTGGCACTACATCATGGTTTTTTGTAAACAACTTTTTCATTTGAATGTTAAATATTTTGCCGGTCAGTTGCCTTTGCGCATTCACAAAAGGTGGCGGTTCTTTCTAGAAAAATAAGATAGGTTATTTATGTGTGAGAGGAGGCTCAAATTGCAGAACATAGTTGTTTGTAATTTTTTTAGCTTAACAATGTACCTTTACATTGCAGACATTATAGAGCTCTTCCGAAGTAAGAAGTAATATATTTTCCGCATGCTCATCAGAATAGTCGCTATGTAGAACA
>NW_017706254.1:0-1070 GCF_001879085.1 Nicotiana attenuata | reverse complement strand
GACAAGCACATCATCCAAAATTCCAGTCGGTCTTTTGACTTGTGCGATCAGCCAGTTGCAGCAATATTGAGGTCGGTCTAGCTCTGCCAATGCCTAGTTTTGTGTAGATTTCCAAAGGCATCAAGTTGATACTAGCTCCCAAGTCACACAATGCTTTAGAAAAGCATAACTTCCAATTGTGCATGCGATAGTGAAGCTACCGGGATCAGACTATTTTTGAGCCATAGGTCTTGTCACTGCCGCGCTGCAGGTCTAAGTCAGAGTTACAGTAGACAGGTCCTGAAAGTCAAATTTTCTTGACATTAGATCCTTCATCATTTTTGCATAGCCTGGCATTTTCCTCAAAGCATCCATCAGCGGAATATTCAATTGAATTTGTTTGAGCATTTCCATGAATTGCTGTATTTATCATCCCTCAATCTCTGCAATACAACTCGCAAATGTTGTGTGTGCTCCTCCTGGCTACGTGAGTACACCAGGATGTCATCAATAAAAACAATCACAGATGAATCCAAATACGGCCGAAATACATTGTTCATCAAGTGCATGAATGCGGCTGGGGCATTAGCCAACCCAAAGGACATAACTAGAAACTCATAGTGCCCATATCTCGTCCGAAAAGCAGTCTTCATAATATCTGAGTCCCTAATCTTCAGCTGGTGATAGCCTGAACGGAGGTCAATTTTGGAGAATACCCTTGCCCCCTGGAGCTGGTCAAACAAATCATCAATACGGGGCAGGGGATACTTGTTCTTCACTGTCACCTTGTTCAATTGCCTGTAGTCAATGCACATTCTCATTGTGCCATCCTTTTTCTTCACAAACAAGACCGGTGCACCCCACGGTGGCACACTAGGACGAATAAACCCCTTATCTAGGAGTTCCTGAAGCTGATCCTTTAATTCTTTCAACTCTGCTGGTGCCATGCGATACGGAGGAATAGAAATGGGCTGAGTGCCCGGCACCAGATCAATACCAAAATCAATGTCCCTGTCCGGTGGCATGCCCGGCAGGTCTGATGGGAACACATCAAGGAAGTCCCTCACGAACGCGAACAGAACTCAAGACTG
>NW_017706253.1:0-1070 GCF_001879085.1 Nicotiana attenuata | reverse complement strand
ATTAGTAAAATACAAATGAATATATGTATTTGAAAAGCACATTAATAATTATTATATGTTTAATATTTGAAGTGATTTAAATACACCCAAACAATTCAAGATACATCTAAATACAATTTAAGTATTCTGTCATGGAAACAATATACAATTTCACACTCAATATACATAACCATACATTAGAATATAACATGGTGTTTAACAAGTTGTATTTAAAAAAGCTCAAACCTGATAGCATTAGACCTATCAACCCGGAATTAAAATCTTTCAGATATTGCATAATGCTCCATCACCTATTTCAATATAGCCTTATCCCTATATACTTGACCAGCCATAACCTCTCTTTGATTAGTTTTTGAAATAATCAAATCCGTGTCCAATTCGAACACCTTAATTGGTTCTCCTGAATTGAAAGACTCAATATGTCACGACCCAAGTTCTCCCTCCGTGAACGGTCGTGACAGCACCTAGTCTCTACAACTAGGTAAGCCTAACAATTTGCGGAAAAAGAAAATAAAGATACGAAACTAGCAATTTATGGGTAACATAATAAAGAAGTTTAAAATGCCGCTCGGCATATACAATATCACTCTCTCAAACTGAACACCAAACACTCCCAAAACCCAAAATCTCATGAACCATAAGCTAAAGAACTAAACAAAAGGAAATACAAGAAGTCTACAGATAAAGGGAGAATAGAGATGGACTTCTAGGTCTGCGGACGCGGCAGATATACCTCGAAGTCTCTGGGTCGCTTCGCCTCACAGATAGTATGTCTGACCAGAAGAACCTGGATCTGCACACGAAAAAATATGTGCAGGAAATGGAATGAGTACACCACAGTGGTACCCAGTAAATGCCAAGCCTCGGTCGAGTAGTGAAGAGGAAGGTCAGGGCCCTACTAGTTATATATATATTACAAGGTAAAAAAAAGTATGAAATGTGACAGTATAATTAAAGATGCTAACAACCAATAAAGATGAAATCACAGAAAGAAATAACTCAGTACACGGAAAAAAACAACAGGGGATCTCCCGGGATACCGTCCCGTAGTCCCAAACGTAACTATGCAG
>NW_017706252.1:0-1071 GCF_001879085.1 Nicotiana attenuata | reverse complement strand
ATTGAGGTTGAATCACCCAAAATTCTCAAAACCCTAACTCTACCCAAAACCCCTAATTTTCTACTTTGATTTCATGTTTTAGGCCTAGGAATTCACTAATTAATGAAGAAAAAAACGAAGGAAGTAGGTGGGGAATTACTTAGCCAAGTGACCTTGAAGAAGGGAGGCTTCAATGGGGTCCTAAGGCTTGAAGGAGAAGGGAGCTCGTGAGAAAGTGAAGAAATCCCGTATGCTACTGTTCTATTTAAAAAAAAAATCACTGAAGGATTTAACCCTACGCGATCGCGACATAGGGGACGCGTTCGCGATGAAGAGGAACTGGGGGCATCACGTTCGCGATGGGGAGATGCGAACGCGAAGATGGAAAACTGGGGGGGGGGGAGGGTCCAGGGGCAGGCCTACGCGAACGCTAGGGGGTTAGGACGCGAATGCGGTGGAGGGGGAAATAGAACTACGCGAACGCGGGAAGGGGGCCGCGAACGCATAAGAGGGAAACGACAAAGCACTGAGAACGCGAGCGTGAGGCCGCGTTCACGAAGAACAAAATACCTGGGCAAAAATTGCAGAAAATCTCCCAACATTCCTAAGTTCAAAAACACCCCGAACCACCTCCAAATCACTCCCAAGCCCTCGGGGCTCCTAACCAAACACACACACTAACTCAATAACATTCTACGAACTAACTCGAGCGATCAAACCGCCAAAATATCATCAAAATCATTGAATCAACCCCAACATCATGATTTTTCATTCTAACTTCATAAACTTCAATCTTTAGATATTTAGGTCCGAAACACGTCAAATGACGTCCGATTTCGACCAAACTTTACAGAAAGCGCTTAACACATATTTAAGACTTGTTCCGAGCGTCGGAACAAAAATACGAACCCGATACCATAGTCTTTTAATAAATTTTCATTTCCATTTTCCTTAATATTTCCAGAAAAACAATTTCACAGTAAAAATTCTTTTTACCTCGGGTTTCTAGACCTCGGATTTCGACTCCGGGCACATGGCCGAGTCCCATATTTTTCTACGGACCTCCGGGACGTCAAATCACGGGTCGGTCCG
>NW_017706251.1:0-1071 GCF_001879085.1 Nicotiana attenuata | reverse complement strand
TTCTGCAAGTATAAGTGCTTCTCCTATTAGTACTCGGTGATCCATGTAGGGACCTTGCCAATTGGGTGAAAACTTCACCTTGGCTTCATCCTGATGTGGGAAGATCCGTTTCAGCACCAATTGCCCCGATGTGAATCGCATTGGCCTGACCTTTTTGTTGAAAGCTCTCGCCATTCTGTTCTGGTAGAGTTGACTGTGACATAATGCATTCATTCTCTTTCCGTCAATGAGGGTCAATTGTTCATGGCGGCTTTGTACCCATTCTACGTCATTGAGCTCAGCTTCTTGTATGATTCTTAGAGAAGGGATTTCTACTTCGGCAGGGATAACCGCTTAAGTACCGTAAACCAATAAATAAGGAGTTGCCCCAGTTGATGTTCTAACTGTGGTACGATATCCTAGCAAAGCAAATGGTAGCTTCTCGTGCCATTGTTTGTAATTATCTACCATTTTTCTCAATATCTTCTTGATGTTTTTGTTGGCGGCTTCTACAGCTCCATTGATTTGTGGCCTGTATGCTGTGAAATTCTTATGCTTGATCTTGAAAGTCTCACACCTAGACTTCATCAAATCACTATTAAGGTTGGTGGCGTTGTCGGCGATGATTGACTCCGGTACTCCAAATCGACAGACAATGTGATCCCGACAAAATCTGCAACGACCTTCTTAGTTACAACTTTGTAAGGTATGGCTTCAACCCATTTTGTGAAATAGTCTATGGACACTAGAATAAATCTATGCCCATTTGAAGTAGCGGGTTCGATCGGACCGATGAAATCCATACCCCAAGCGGAGAAAGGCCAGGGTGCACTTGTTGCATTGAGTTTATTGGGTGGCACTCATATCATATCAGCATATATTTGGCATTGGTGACACTTATGGACATACTTGATGCAATCTGTTTCCATGGTCATCCAGAAATACCCTGCTCTTAGTATTTTCTTGGCTAAGACAAAACCATTCATGTGCGGCCCGCAAGTTCCGACATGTATTTCCTCGCGCAATCTGGATGCTTCCTTGGCATCGACATACCGTAGTAATCCCAGGTCAGGAGTCCTTCTGTACTGAATT
>NW_017706250.1:0-1071 GCF_001879085.1 Nicotiana attenuata | reverse complement strand
CTATTAAGGGAAGTGATGACTGTATAGTTATGCGACGAGTATGATATGACTGCGAGATGTATTCATATGATTTGGAAGCGACGAGAAAGGTCTGCTGGAGGATAGAAGAACTATTAGGTGCTTGATTTCCATCTTGATTCGAGGTATAGCCCCGAGTTATGGGCGTGTGAAGAATCTTTCCATGTTTCCTTGTGGGAGTGAATTAAAAAAAAAATTCATGATGTGGTATGAGTTCAGACTTAGGAAGACTAAGTGACTGCGTAATGTTTATGACGGTGGAAGGTATACGGAAATGTTAGTTGGAGGCAAAGCAGGTGGGTTATCTCCTACGGAGTGTTCTGAGGTTGTGTGATCCTTATGTTGTTTGTTAGAAGATCTCATTTACAAGTGAAAAATATGTGTTGAAATTTAAATTTGGGTCGCTTAAGAGAGTGGGCTTGACTGTTGCGAGGATGAATGCGAGATTTGTAGAAGATTCAAAGTACCAGATGGTCTGTGTTTCACGAGCTTATGAAGGATTGAGTTTAATCTCACTATGGTATTATGACAGTAATAGGGTATATGCGTTATGAGTTATTGTGTGTGTTTTGGTCTATGGCATCGAGCCAAGTGGGGAGTCTGCTATTGATTAGGCGATTGCACGGTTATATGCTATGTTAGTTCCAGTTTGAAGCGTACTGGTGAATCAGTTATGGCTTATGGAGATTGAGACCGAGGATGTCTCGAGTAAAGGAAAATTTTGACAGAGGTTATGTCATGCTTCATAGGTGTAAGAGAATCTCATAATGTCTTGAGTTGTTGTTGGTAAAAGATGCTCGGTGCATAGAGCAGGAAGTTGCTTGGTTGTATTGGGATGAGGTTGCATTCTGCAGTGTCTGAAGTGCTAATGAGGCACAGGTTGTTCGGTTGTTTTGATCGGCTAATTGCGATTTGAGTAGAGTGGATGACTTGCGAGAATGGTTCTAATATGTTCAAGATTCTACATATAACAATTGGGTATTGTAAAGTTGCATATGTGGTTAGAAACTGAGTTTTCATTGGAAGATGTCAAGACTTGTGGTATTTTCTATA
>NW_017706249.1:0-1071 GCF_001879085.1 Nicotiana attenuata | reverse complement strand
ATGTCCTTGTTTGAAATTTATGGGGTATTACAATAAATTATTATTGTTTTGCTGAAAATGCAGGCAGAGAAGGCCTCTACGCATGTAAAGAAATGGGAAGACGTTGGTCACTTAACCTCGTAGAAATAAATAGCCAGGAATTTCGCTAAGCATATTGAAGAATGATGACGAAAAAGATATAAAGAGAGGATATTTCTCTCCAAGTTTTGTGCACTGATTTTTCAGGCTAAGCTAGTTGTAATTTTCTTTCTACATAGAAATGAAGCAAAATATGTTCCTACCAAAAAATAAAATAAAAAGAAGCAAAAAATGTATAAATTTTAAAGGAAGTTGATTGGTGAATGATGATATGTATTTTGTTATCTTGAAAATGAATCGTTAAACGTAACCATAGAAATTCTCAGCATCTGGTATAACTAGAATTCGGAGTTCTTTTGAATGTTTTTTAACAGGATCAAATTATGGCTAAACATCAAGCATTCCCCTTTAAATTACTTGTAAATTGTAATCAATGAAAGAAAGACAATAATTAAAGAAGATATATAAAGCAACAATAATGATTGTGCCTTACTTTTAAACAAATTGTGATTCATGAGTAATTAAAGCATTCTACTTTATATAGAGGATAAAAATAAAATTATGAGAACAAGGCGAAACAAAATGTAATAAAAAAGAAGAAGAAAGAACAAGAAAAAGAGAGCATGAAGTCAGGTAGTAGACCTGAAGGATTGAATATAGACGTTCATAACATGTTGCAGAAGACAATAACAATCCTAGGAAGATCTTTTCGTGTTTAAAATTTATTTTTATGTCAAAGATTGAATCTAAGATGTACCTGGTGAAGAGAGTCTCGTTTCAAAAATTCTTCGATAGTGCGAAGACTCTATGTGTATCCACACCGAAACCGATCCTTGGTATCAACTCTTTGATCAATGAAACCCGCGAACAAATTGATTGAAAAACCTTGTGCTGAAATTTTTCTCAAAAAATCTCAACTCAACGATAGAAGAATAAGAAACACTTTTCTTGTAATTGTATTTTCACTCTTGGCATTGTATTGCACTCTCTCGT
>NW_017706248.1:0-1071 GCF_001879085.1 Nicotiana attenuata | reverse complement strand
TTTGAGTTCCAAGTTCAAAAGTTAAGGACATGTAGCCCTGAATTCCTGAACTTAGAGTTACAAGTTCAAAAGTTAAGGACATGTGGTCCTGAAGTCCTGAACTTAGAGTTCCAAGTTCAAAAGTTAAGGACATGTAGTTCTGAAGTCCTGAAGTTAAGTACAAAAGTTAAGGATATGAGCAGAAGGGTATTTTCGTCCGGGCAGTTAAAGTTTATTAAAGCAGTGGCTAAAAACTAAAGACATTTTAAACGGTGACTTAAAAGTAAATACATGTGTTATTAGTGGCTAACCGTGCACTTCCCCTGGCATTTGCATCTATACCCGCTTTTTGGGTCACGTTTTAACTTGTGTCCGCTTTGCAAAAAAAATTGCTAGTGTACCTACTTTTTCGCGTGACTTCAGCATACGAGGCTGAAGTAGCAAAGTCAATCACGCAAAACTTCAGCATTCTAGTAGACGGGCCTGAAGTAGCGAAAATTGCTGAACCAAGCGTGCTGAAGTTTTTGTTTGTAATTGCTGAACTTAAGCATTCTAGTGCTGAAGTTTTGTTCTCTATTTGCTTGAAGTTTTTATTTGTAATTGCTTGAACTTAAGCATTCTAGTAGCTTAGTTCATTTGTAAAAACTTCAGCACTAAATAAGCTGAAATTTTTTTGTGCTGGATAAGCTTTTTCAGAAACATCAGCAAAAGATGTTGAAGTTATTTAGTTCATTTGTAAAAACTTCAGCACTATATAGGCTGAAGTTTTTTTGTCCTGGATTCATTAGTTTTGTCATAAAGCTTTTCAAAAATTTCAGCAGAAGATGCTGAAGTTATTTAGTTCATTTGTAAAAACTTCAGCGCTATATAAGCTGAAGTTTTTGAAAAAGCTTTCTAACATACTAGATAAATAATCACCTTATTCCTTCATAGTGTATTACTACTATAAAATAATCAGATTGCTAACAATATCTCAATCATAAATTTTGAAAGCAATAAACGTGAAAAGACATAATTACGTGGAAATATTCATAAATTATTGTCTACTAACTTACGTAATTATTTATAATTTATTTTTAAGTAATCTGATAA
>NW_017706247.1:0-1071 GCF_001879085.1 Nicotiana attenuata | reverse complement strand
TAAACGTAACCGTACTTTACGGGTTACCAAATTTGTTTACCCCCCCGTTAGGTACCCCGTTAGTCCCGGGGAAAAGTTTTTTTCGTAAACGGGGGGACCCCCGTTTACCCCCTTCGTAAAAAAACGTTTTTATGTTTTTCCCCCCCGAAAACTTTTTTTACGGGAATTTTCGGGGGTTTTACGTACGGCCGTTTTACTTTGAACCGTTTATTACGGTCTACCGTTTACGGACCTTATTACGGAACTTCGAAAAGTTTACCGTTACGGAAACGTTTTTTACGAGGGGGTTACCCTCCGTCCTAAAAAAGTTCCTGTACCCCCAGGTTTTACCAATTTTCGGGACGGAAATGAAAATTTTATTGATTACTGACCGAACCACTAGGGCTAGCCTACGTATCCCCTCTTAACGGGAATCTAAGCTAGGCGTAGTTCAATTTACATCATATAAGGAAGGTATAAATATTACACATATTAACGCTTGACTGCATCTGAATTGATTGGCTTTGGCCAAACTTCTCCATCCATTTCTGCAAGTATGACGGGCTCCTCCTATCAAAACCCGGTGAACCATGTATGGGCCCTGCCAATTGGGAGAGAACTTACCTTTGGCTTCATCTTGATTGCGGGAAAATTTTCTTTAACTACCAGCTGCCCTGGTGTGAACTGTCTTGGCTTAACTCTTTTGTTGAAGGCTCTGGACATTCTGTTCTGATAGAGTTGACCATGGAAGACCGCATTCATTCTCTTTCCGTCTATAAGGGCTAGTTGCTCGTAACGACTCTTCACCCATTCCGCGTCGTCGAGCTCAGCTTCTTGTATGATCCTTAGGGAAGGAATTTCTACTTCGGCGAGAATGACAGCCTCTGTACCGTAAACCAGCATATAGGGGGTTGCCCCGGTGATGTGCGGACTGTGGTGTGATACCCCAATAGAGCAAATGATAACTTCTCGTGCCACTGTTTATGCTTTCTTATCATTTTCATCAATATCTTCTGTATATTCTTGTTGGCGGCTTCTACGGCTCCATTCATTTGAGGCCTGTAGGTTGTGGAATTCTTGTGTCTGATTTTG
>NW_017706246.1:0-1071 GCF_001879085.1 Nicotiana attenuata | reverse complement strand
TGATGTTCTACTCTGACCTCCCCAATTAACACCTCAAATTCATGCTCTTCTTGGCTACTCTCCTCAATATTGGCTTGTTGAGCATTAAAAGCTCCAACCACTTGACTCATTGAGCCTCCAACTTGCGAATAGTTGCCTCTTGCCTTTCTATCTGCAATTGTTTTTCATTTATTTTGTTTCAGAAGGCACTTTAATATATCCTTGATCTCCTTCAGGTTTGCATCCCCAGGTTCTTTGTTCCTGTTAACTTCACAAGAAAAGGTAAAATCATCATAGTAAGGGGTTGGGGGAAGATAAGAAATATAAGCACAACCATAAAAGTGACCATTTTTACCACCACACACATCATACACATTCCACAAATAAGATTGAGTTGGTGCACATAACTCGCTCTCAGGAACGTTTTGAAAATTTTGCCACGGGTGGTTTCCTTCACAATATGTATGGAGATCAATAGTAGAATTATCTACACCTAAATTCCCATAATTCCAAGATGTCATGTTTCTCAAATCAACAGTTATAAAAAAAGTACAAAAAAAACAAAACAGAATAAAAGTGAAAAGTTGAACCCTAACAATATATACAGCTACAACTACACCGTTAGTTCCCCGGCAACGACGCCAAAATTTGATCACGCCCAACTCTAGTCCTAAAAAGGATAAGCGGTCGCTGCAAATATAATCTGGTCTAAAAGTCCGGAGTCGAATCCCGCAGAGAACTAAGGCTTAGCTATATCTGTTTAATATCACTAAGAAGACAAGTTTGAACAATTTTCTAAATTATAAAAATTGAGATTTATATTTCTAACTAATTAACTAGCAAATATTACAAAGCGGTAAAATTATCAACTAACGAGACAAAGGGTTGGAGACTAAATTAAGGAGGTCTAGAGTTATGATTTCCCCAATTGTCGGAATTCTTCTAGCTATGTTCCCTACAATTTTGCCAATATATTCTCTACTGATCGTGAGCACTTAAGTGCCGAAATTCTCTCTCGAGCAACTACAACAATTTACTAGACATATTCTCTCGAACTACACTAGTTGGCTTTATCTAACCGCTCATTATGAC
>NW_017706245.1:0-1071 GCF_001879085.1 Nicotiana attenuata | reverse complement strand
AGAGAACAGAAGTGAGAATTCAGAATGAAAGAAAGCTTGATTGCATTAATGAAAGCTATTACAGAAAAGCAACACGGTGTCGAGGGGGAGAGACACCAGTACAGAGAATTGCTTGCTTGCTAGAAAGTTTTGATTGCTTGATCCCCCCTAATAGTACTTAAAAAAAATAAACCAAAGTTACAGGAGTAGACCTAATTAAGCTAGAGAAACATAATGGAAAGTGCATGAAATAAACTACTCTATATTTACAATGAAAATGACTTAGTTTTCTATAAGGCAGCAGCAGGCCCGTTGTCAGCAGCAGTGTCTTTGGCATCACGGTCTGCGCGCGCGGCGCTGTTGGCTTCTGCCTGCGGCATGGCGCTCGCGAGGGATATCGGTGGGGCGACAGAGGCACCAGCGCGCTTGTCACTTGGCGCGGCCAAGACCACGGGGCCGTCCGTGGCGCTAGGCATTGGGAGGTTCGCTAGGACGCCACGGGGCGCGCCCAAGGGGTCATGGGGCATGGCTGGAAAACCGCCCATGACATTCTCCCCCACCTGAGTTGGCGACGTCCTCGGCGCCTTCCTTGCAAAATAATCTTCAATGAGGCTCTTGTAGGCTTTGAGGTTTGTTCCCCTCTCCCAAGTATTCTCTTCTGCATCACAGTCCTGCCATTTCACCAAAAATTCCTGGTGATCTTTCCTTGAGGCATGAATCACTCTGTCATCAAGGATAGCTTCAACACGCCTTTTCCCGGTTGAATTGGGACCTCGAATACTGGGTATTGTGAGCTGGCTCCTTGAAGGATCCTCCGTGTCTTCCCGAAAAGGTTTCAGGAGACTGACATGGAAGACGGGATGAATTTTCCACCAAGCTGGGGTATCTACCCGGTATGCAACCTTCCCAATACGCTTCTCAATGGACAATGGTCCAATGTATTTTTGCAATAGGCGAGGGTCATGGACCCCTGCAAATAAGTACCGCTTTGGAATTTTGACCATCACTTTGTCTCCTACTTGATATTCAACAAAGCGACGATTCTGATCAGCATGCCTCTTCATCCGCTTTTGGGCTTTGACAAGATAGCTC
>NW_017706244.1:0-1071 GCF_001879085.1 Nicotiana attenuata | reverse complement strand
CCAAACATCCAGGCCCAAAGTAAGCTAATCCTAGTGGAAAGCAAAAGCTGATAGACGTGAGGGCTCAAGATCGAGCCCAAACAAATGGAAGAACACTTGAAGCCTCTTAAAGCTGACTGAGCCCATTTGGCTATGACCAGCATGCAACACATTGATGTTCAAAACTTAAAACGCTATAACACCCAGATACCCATATTACACATCTAAAAGAAAAGCTGTTTTGAATTTAATAGAACAAGACATAAGGAACAGTGCTCCAATCTCAAATTGACTCCAGTTAAAATATAAACATATTGTGGGGAATTTCAACCTTACATACAGCAGTGGAAATACCGCACATTCCAGAACATTTGGCACCTGTCAAACTAATAATTCATTACTACATTATAGTTCTTCAGGAGTATAAATGCTCAAATCAAACTCTAGAATGAACCAAAGGCATTGTAATATAACCAAACCAAAATCTGAAGTTCTTAACCTAATTCTAAGCAAACTTAAACTAATCAAAGAAAAAGTATTCAATCTAACTTAGAACATGCCACAAGAAATCAGATATTCTACATGTCTAATAAGTAAAGCTTTAGCCACCATACTAAATTATGACACTGATTCAACTTATACACAAGATTCAAGTCCAGTAACATAAATAAGCATAAAGAAATTAAATTACAGCAGAGCTGAAAGATCCTTTAGAAATCAGAAAACTTGAGATTCAATAAAAATCATTTGTCATTAGATTTCCTTGTGGGATTACATTTTGGCACTTCACATGTCATTCAAGGTGTAGGAAATACCTGGAATTCAAAAGGAAAACAAACAGAATGAAGAATTAGCAGCAGCAGCAGATCAGCACAGCAAACTCGGCAAATTCAAGTCCTTTCAAATCATTTTTGAACCCAGATCAAACAAAAGGTTTTTGAGGCGTTAAAATGACTCTAAAAGTGTATCCCACAGTGTAGTTCCAAGCAGTTATTGACCAAGAATAATGCAGAGAATTCTTCAGTATTTTTTAGGGTGTGTGTGTCTGTCTAAAGAGTGAGGGGGAGGCCTTATTTATACAGCAAAAACTGT
>NW_017706243.1:0-1071 GCF_001879085.1 Nicotiana attenuata | reverse complement strand
CTAAAGAAGGACGTTTCCAACTTTTTCCTAACCTACCGACGAATGTAACCCCCCTCCCCCCCCCCCTTTTTAAAACGGATACATTCCCTTCCTGCATGGCTTTCAGTGAGAGAGAGTCCATGGTGCTTCCAGTTATCTGCTTTGAGCATCCACTGTTCATGGTCCATTGCAGTCCGCTTCCTCTCACTGTTCCCTGCACATGTAAATTATGGGTTAGATTTAGGAACCCAAACTAGTTTGGGTCCCTTGTTATGACAAAAAGGATGAATGAGAGCTTTTCTAGTCCATGCAGGCAGTACTCGTTTTTTGCAAGTGTTACCTGGTCCCTCTTTAGTAGTCATTTTTTTCAGCAAACACTTTGTTTTCCTGTACAGATTGAACCCTGGCCTGGCAATTTTCTTTGAAGTGCCCATTGTTCGCACAGTGGGTACAAACCTGGTTATCAGGAACTGTGACGTACTTGCTGTGAGGGTTGTAAGGAGTTTTTTCCTTTTGGAACCCGATTCCCTGCTTGTTTCCACTATTGTTGAAGTGCATGGAAGTGACACTATCTGAGGACCAGGTCCACTTGAGATATTTCTCAAGATCAATTTTTACTTTCATCAATTCAGCTTGAAGCTGCCTATTTTTCTCGAGTTCACCACATAGACTAGTTCTCACATCATTTAATTCTTTTTCAAGTTTGATGTGTGTCTCACTAGCTACTCCCTTCCCTTTCACAAGATTTACATTTATATGTTCTCTATTGAGTCCCTCAATGGTTTCCTCTAGATCAGTAATTATCACTAAAAGGTCATCCCTCTCTTGCTCAGTAGTTGCAATTTTTTCTTCTAGGGTGTGTTTCTCATTGCTAAGACCTTCTATTGTTTCCTTCAAGTCGACAATTACTACCATCAGGTCATCTCTCCATTTTCCACACTGGTTATTTTTTTATTCAAGGCTTCCTTTCTTTTTCAAGATTAGCTATGGTCTCATTTAGGTCCACTACACAGACCACCACATTATCTCTAGATTTTTCGACTTCTCCTAGCTCTATGGTCAGGATTTCCTTATCATTGTCAAGGCTATAAA
>NW_017706242.1:0-1071 GCF_001879085.1 Nicotiana attenuata | reverse complement strand
CTTTGGCCGTTTGACCCTTACATTTATTCTTATTGACCTTCGCCTTCTTCGGAGGGCGATCTAGTATACAATGATTTACCCTTGGATACCTTTATAGTAGCACGATGTTCTTGCTGCCTCGTT
This sequence comes from Nicotiana attenuata, assembly GCF_001879085.1. Classification (NCBI taxonomy): domain Eukaryota; kingdom Viridiplantae; phylum Streptophyta; class Magnoliopsida; order Solanales; family Solanaceae; genus Nicotiana; species Nicotiana attenuata. The sequence continues at coordinate 948 of NW_017706242.1, read as the reverse complement.
AAAAACCTTGCCGAAAAACCCGAGTTGGGACAAAAACGGTCGAAGGAAAAAAGAGTGCAGCTCGTGCTTTCAGTCTCTCCGATGTCCGAACTTATCTTAGCGACCGATCATCGACCTTTAGCAGTAGTATCTCTTCAAGTGGCCTATATTCCAGTTATTGGGTAGTTCTTTCCCATCCATCGTTCCTAACTTGTACGAACCTTTTCCGGTTACCTTCAAAATGGTGTAAGGGCCTTCCCAGTTCGGTCCTAATTTCCCTTCGTTAGGGTCTCGAGTGTTGAGGGTGACCTTTCTTAGTACCAAGTCCCCTATATTGAAGTGTCGAAGACGAGCCCTTCGGTTATAATATCTCTCGATCTTTTGTTTCTGAGCTGCCATCCTAACTAGTGCGGCCTCTCTCCTTTCGTCTAAAAGATCCAAGCTGGTGAGCATTGCTTCTTGGTTGGTAACCTCGGTTGCATACCGGAATCTAGCGCTGGGTTCGCCCACCTCGACTGGGATCAAGGCCTCGGCTCCGTAAACCAAAGAGAAAGGAGTGGCACCGGTACTAGTCCTTTCGGTTGTCCGGTAGGCCCATAGGATTTCGGGCAGCATCTCTCTCCATTTTTCCTTTTGCGTCTTGTAACCTTTTCTTTAGGTTCTGAACGATGGTCTTGTTGGTCGACTCAGCCTGCCCGTTTCCGGTGGGATGGTACGGGGTTGACAATACCCTCTTGATCTTGTTATCCTCGAAGAATCTTGATACCTTGCTCCCAACGAACTGTTTCCCATTGTCACATACTATTTCGGAAGGCATCCCGAACCGACACACGACGTGGTCCCAAAGGAAGTCGATTACTTCTTTCTCTCGAACCTTTTCGTAAGCCTGCGCTTCAACCCATTTGGAGAAATAGTCAGTAACCAAAAGAATAAATTGAGCCTTACCTGGAGCTCGAGGAAGCGGGCCCA
>NW_017706241.1:0-1071 GCF_001879085.1 Nicotiana attenuata | reverse complement strand
TTCGCAAGTTCATGCAACACAACCTATATGGTACCTCAAATTGTCTACTAACCTCGCCTTCATTTCCTGTGATATGATCATGCCAACTTTCGTGACTAATTTAAATTTAAATCTCAATACATCTACCCAACTGATAGAAAAGAATATTCTCCACACAATATTATAAGGATCACACCTCTATAGTTTATTCCGCAAGTGATAACCCGCATGTTTAGCCTCAAGCTGGTATCTTTCTATGGCCCTTTTTTACTGCCGCACCACTACATAATCACTTAACCTTCCTGAGTTTTAACTTATCAACAAGTCATGAAAATTTAATTTGTTCCTCAATTACACCACGTGAAAGATCCTTCAACACACTCATAACTCAAGACTATAAGTCAAATCAAGACAGACATCAAGATATTTCAAGCAAATTCCTTTCATCATAATTCACTCGGAGACTGAAAGGCTCCGGCTAAACACAATGACTACGGTCACAAGGCTGTACCAGCCAAACTAACGCGACTCGGGGACGCACGACCATCGCTATAAAATAAGAGGCCTTTAATTACTTTGAAAGTACTTCAAAAAGAACCGGTTAAACGGGCTACCCCAAACATAGGCAAAAGAGCTTCGACCATGTCAACTCCAAACTATAGGCTTTGAAATACTCAGCCACTGAGCAAAACCTCCCGAGGTGCTCGTTCATCACTGCATAACGACTTACAATTGAGGTTTTTATCGAACCGTCAAAGAGTCTGGCAAACACAATTTCAAAAAGTCTTTAACGAGGGAAAAATAAAGTCTATATTAGAGGTCGTACCGACCCAATGCGCAAGAGCCACTGCCGCCAGCCCATATAAAAGGTCGTACCGACCCAACGCGTAAGAGCCACTGCCGCCAGCCCATATAAAAGGTCATACCGACCTAACGCGTAAGAGCCTAAGGGCCAGCTTTAAATTCAAAAACTTAAGGGTCAATGAGATCGAGCCGAAACCCGACTCGGAGACTAAGCCTAAAAAAGTTAACTGAATATGCCTAAGAGCAAAAGCATAAGAGCTTAAACGTTGGCTTATACTAAAATGTCGT
>NW_017706240.1:0-1071 GCF_001879085.1 Nicotiana attenuata | reverse complement strand
AAATTTTTGCGACCATCAAAATGATCAAGGATACAGTCACGCCTGCCACGCCGTTCTCGTTTTTAGCATTTTAGGACCATAAAACTGAATTTGCTGATTCAGATTTTCATGTGCTACCACGCCTTCTGTCGTGGACCCGTGAGATCGGACCCGAACCCCATAATACTTTTGCCGGACCATCAAAAACGACCTAGGGAACATAGTCATCTCCTCGCCATGACTGTTCCTCGTTTTTTAGCGTTTTAGGGCCATAAAACTTGAATTTTGCCCGATTCTCAAATTTTCATGTGCTATAAGCCACGCCTTCTAAATGGGCCTAGGCCACCAGACTCGGAGCGCCTAAAACCTTTCTAGACCATAAAAAAAGACCTAAGGAACAATAGTCACTGTCTCGCTATGTCCGTTCCTATTTTTTGGCATTTTACGGCCATAAAACTGGAATTCCACTCGATTCACATATTTTCTTCTGCTATAGCTCACGCCTTCTATATGGACCCAGGAGACCGGACTTGGATCACCTAAAATTTTTTCGGATCTTAAAAACGACCTAAGGAAAATAGTCATCGCCTTGGTATGACGGTTCCTCATTTTTTGGCGTTATAGGGCCATAAAACTGGAATTCCACCGGATTCTCAGATTTTAGTGTACTGTAGCCCACACCTTCTGCATGGGTACGGGCGACCGTACCCAGATCACCTAAAGTTTTTCCGGACCATAAATATAACCTTCGGAACAATTGTCACCACCGCGCTAGGACCATTTCTTATTTTTTGGTGTTCTAGGGACATAAAATTGGAATTCCGCCCGATTCCCAGATTTTAGTGTGCTATAGCCCACGTATAGGCCCGGACGATCAGACCCAGATCGCCTATGTAATGACCCGACTGGTCGTTTTGAGCGATTGCGTCCGGTTCGGCAGTTTGAGGCCACGAGCAGCTTCATATTATGTGTATCGACTTGCCTACATGGTTGGAATCTATTTCCAGATGAATCGGAGTCGAATTGAAAGAAAGAATCTAGTTTTGGAAGCTTAAGCGGTAAGAATTTGACCAGAATTTGACTTTTGAGTAA
>NW_017706239.1:0-1071 GCF_001879085.1 Nicotiana attenuata | reverse complement strand
ACGACATTGGAGTAGAGAGATATAGATATTTTTGCGAGACTGCACAAGTTGCTAGGTGACAAGTAGGTGGGTCACCTACTTGGTTAAATGATAGCCCAAAAAGAGGCAATTTCGGGTCAGACAAAGAGCCCATTAAATGGCTTATCTTCTGCAATATATCCCTCATTATATTTCACAAATAACCAGACCTAAACCCCTGCAAACTTCCTCCCAAAAATTATCCACAAACCCTAATTGATTTTTCCTCTCTTTCAAGTTCAAATTGGTGGTAAACCCTAGAGTTTGAAGAACCAAGATAAGGGCTGAGTTATCCAACAGTAAGGTGAGTTTACTGCTATCTTTCATACATTTATTCTGCTGTGAATTCATGGTAATTCGTTCTATACATGTAAGAACTCACGGGACGGTGATCGGAAGCCGTGAGTTCGAGTTATTCACTTGTAGCGGACTGTTTTGTGGACTGTTTTGTGTTGCTGTTGGGCTGCGTGTTTTACTACTGTTTTGTGGAGTTTTGGAGGAGGAAGGGTGTGGAGACACACCATATAGATGTAGGGTTGTGGGCTGGTAGTTCTTCGTAACATTTCCGGGTCGTTTGACACGACTACGGTGGCCGTCGTATGTATGAAGTGATTTGGTTGTGCATGGACTGTTTTGGGAGGCTCAATATGATTATTATTGATGTTGTTTGGGCTGTTTGGTGATTGTTTGGAATTATGTAAAATCATATATATAGGGGAGGTGCTGTCTGTTTCATCGTAAAATAGGTTGTGGTCGATAAATAATAGTTATGACGCTTGAATGGTAACTATAGTATCGTTTCTCTTATTGTAGACTAAGGAGTCGTGAAAATTGCATAGCTTGAGATTGGGGCAGTATATACAAGGTATGTGAGGCTATCCCTTTCCTTCTTTTGCACGACTCCGATTGTACATAATGTAATGAACGAGCTTCTAAAGATACTCTACTCTTAGAAGCTAGCAGTACTTACATTGTTTCCCCTCTTATGGAACGATTGATGTTGATGTTGCTTCTCTTATTCTTATGTTATCAATGTTATTGGTACTTCCTGAT
>NW_017706238.1:0-1071 GCF_001879085.1 Nicotiana attenuata | reverse complement strand
CAGAAGTCTCTATACCGATCCGAGAGACTCTAATAAACCGGCTTGTGACTCACGACTCCTATGAACCTAGATCTCTGATACCAACCTGTCATGACACAATTTCTCCCTCCGTGAGTTATCGTGACGGCACCTAGTCTCTACGACTAGGTAAGCCTAACACTTTGCAGAAATGAAATAAAAGCGGGAACATCAACTACTAACAGTAACAAATGTCCAATAAGCAACTGAATGCCACTCGGCATATACAATAGTCACCTCTGAAATGTACCAAACAATTCCCAAAATCTGAAATACCATAAGTCACAAGCTACTAACAAGTATTAACTGTTCTATACATCATTTCTACATTAAGAAGGAAAAATGAACATATGGGGGGATAGAGGGGAACTTCGAGGATCTGCGGGCGCGGGCAGATGTACCTTGAAGTCTCCAATTAGCAGCATCAACTACAACTAGTGATGAGGCTGGTAAGATGAACCTGGATCTGCACACGAAAAACAAGTGCAGGAAAGGGCATGAGTACACCACAACGGTACCCAGTAAGTGCCAAGCCTAACCTCGGTCGAGTAGTGATGAGATCTGGTCAGGGCCCTACAGGTATAAACATAATGAAATAAGATAGAATGAAATATCACAGTAAAAATAAATACTGAAATCTAACAGGAATAGAATCAATGAAAGACAACAGTTCAGAACACAGTGATAACAACAGGGGATCTCTCAAGATACCGTCCCGTAGTCCCAAGCGTAAATGTTCAGGGGATCTCCCGAAATACCGTTCCGTAGTCCCAAAGTAAATATGCAGTGCAGGGGGATCTCCAGGAATACCATTCCGTAGTCCTAGAGTAAATATGCGGCTCATCCAATAGAAATAACAGATACAGCAATAAAACCTACAGTTTCGACTAAGTTCAAGTCAAGGAAAGCAAGTACTTTTTAAAACATTCTGCCCAGCGATCCTCGCATCTGCGGTCCATTAGCCGCATCTGTGGCGTCTTCTCCGCATCTGCGCCCTTCCCCACTTCTGCGGTCTTCACCTTCGCACCTGCACGCCCGCAGGTGCGCGCAAAC
>NW_017706237.1:0-1071 GCF_001879085.1 Nicotiana attenuata | reverse complement strand
GTCCCATTGAATTTGCTCCATTCTCATTCCCTTAAGAGAATGTGATAGCAGTATGTGATAAGTCTGAAAGAAGACAAAATTATTACTATGAATGTATCAATGGATATGGACGTGGCAATAGACGAAATTATAATCGTCATCATTTGTGGTAATGAGAACAATAAGGATTCTCAAAATGATCTTTCACTCTGTGAAAAATATTTGTCATCGATTTGACATGAGATTTTGTAAAGCACATATAGATGATTATGGTCCATTCATAATGTGAATGTGACAACATCTGATTTATGAATACATATTCATTCTTCAAAGAATATGAACGTGCTAGTGGTAGTAAATATACCGCACTCACCTCTAAAAGAAGGTTTGAGATGAAATAAGAAAATAATGTCATTATTATGGCACGAATGGTCATTGGTCACGTACCTATTGTACGCCAAAATATTTTGGCATTGTGATTGTTAAAAGACAACGGTAATGCAAGAAACAGATCTTGCATATAATTTTGACCATAACCATAATGGTATAACTTTCTCTTTAAAAGAGATATTCACCATATGGATGTTGATAAATATGTGGTAGTACCAAATTAATTGAGAGCTCTGGAAGAGCCAATTATTACTATTTTTGAGAAACACAATTGATTACCAATAAGGTATTGTGTTGTAGTAAGTCTCAAAGAAACTTATTCAGTTTCCAAAGTATACGCGAAAGCGGTTGATTATATTGAGACTATAAATAAAGGAAAGATTTAATATCTTCTATTACTACAACTTGTAGCGGGGTAATATGTATGTGAAAAGCTACCCGCTTTATTCTCCAGTTGTACTACACAAATAAAAGAATGCCACAATAAAGTGAAGTTTATTGATATAAAAACTCATATCATAATAAACTTGGAGTTTATTGATAATTGCACACGTCATGGTGTAAACCTGAAGTTTATCAATATTGATAATTTATTCAGTTGGCATAATTCATTTAGCCATATCAATTTAAGTATGATGTGACAAAAATAATAGAGAATTCACATGGGTAACTATTAAAGAACTAGAAAGTTCTTTATAAATT
>NW_017706236.1:0-1071 GCF_001879085.1 Nicotiana attenuata | reverse complement strand
TCAATAAAGACTCAAAACAAAATCCCATAGCCTGAAATGAAGTCCCTAGCATTCTTCCAAAAATACCAAAATTCGACACCGGTCCCACATGGTCCAAACACGAGGCTACGGACCAAAACCCAATCACCCATAACCCCACGAGTTCAAATATATAATTTGTTTTAAGATTCGACCCCAAATTGAGGTTGAATCACCCAAAATTCTCAAAACCCTAACTCTACCCAAAACCCCTAATTTCTACTTTGATTTCATGATTTAGGGCTAGGAATTTAGCAATTAATAGAGGAAATTGAAGAAAACAAGTTGAACAATGCTTACCCAAGAAGTATTGATGAAAGGGAGCTTCAATGGACGCCTAAGTGCTTGGAGAAGAAAGGAGTTCGTGTATTTTTATTAAAATCCCGAGCTACTGTTTTGTTTTTAACTTAAAAGTTCCCTGGGCAAAATTGCCCTTCGCGTTCGCGGGAGAGGGGCCGCGTTCGCGAAGGGCAAACTGGGTAAGCTATCGCGATCGCGTGGAGACAGACGCGAACGCGTAGAAGGAAATTGCTGGGGTCCAGGAACTGTTATACGCGAACGCGATAAGGGAAACGCGATCGTAGTGAAGGGAGTCTGGCAAGCTACACGAACGCGGTCAAGTGTCCGCGAACGCGAAGAAGAAAAAGGGCTAAGCCCTCAGGGTCAGATGACTCTAAGCGAAGCGAGGCGAGGGATGCGAACGCGATGAAGCAGAAGGCTAAAGCTACGCAAACGCGGAAGAGACCACGCGAACGCCTAGAAGAAAACACCTGCAACAGCTGAAACCAAAAACCTGCTACATTTCCTAAGTGTAAAAACACCCCGAACCACCTCCAATTCACTCCCGAGCCCTCGGGGCTCCTAACCAATCACACACACTAACTCAATAACATCCTACGAACTTATTCAAGCGACCAAATCGCCAAAATAACATCAAAAATCATTGAATCAAGCCTCAAGATCATCATTTTCATTTCAAACTTCATAACTTCAAATTTTAGATATTTAGGTCCGAAATACGTCAAATGATGTCCGATTTCGACCAAACTTTAC
>NW_017706235.1:0-1071 GCF_001879085.1 Nicotiana attenuata | reverse complement strand
ACTTTATCTTTGCACGAAAACTCTTCGTGTTTCCGAGCAAAGAGGGGCAGCTGTGAGCACGTGATTTTTGCCCTATATGAATTACTCCCATAAATTCAAGAAAAATTTTCCCCATTATTTGTAATTTCGTGGATTTTTGTGGCATTTTGATATTGTTTGCATCTGTCTGTACATGTTAATTTCGAAAAAATACAAAAAAAAAATATGTTACATTTGCATTTAGGATTTAATTCTATATTTTAGGATTCATTAACAAATTAGTTGTTTTTTAAAAAAGGGGAGAAAATCACAAAAAATAGTCTATTTTGCATTTTTTTAATTTAATTTTGAATTGTGGTAGTTTTTTCTTTAAATTTGGTTTTATTATTTAGAGTTAATCATTTGAATTTGTAGGAATTTGATTTAGGGATTAATTTAGATTTTACATTTTTAATTTTGGAAAGAAAAGAATAAAGAATTTTGAAGGAAAATAAAAGGAAATTGAAAAGAAAGAGAAAGAATTGAATGTGAATCAGATTTTGGGCCAACTTCTTCAAAGCCCAAACGAATTTCCGCCCAAATTACCCAAACCCAGCCCAAATCCTCCCCTGACCCGGTCCAGTCTCTCCCGCTTAACCAAACGACGTCGTTTCATGAAGTTTAATCTCAGCCGTTGATCCCATATGATCAGACGGCTCGGAACTTGTTATCCATTAATATATAATTGTCTGAATACCCCCCCCCCTCCATACCCCCATCGAACCCCCTCAGAAACCCCCCCCCCCCTCTCTCATCTCTCTCAACTCACCCTCAGAGACCTCCAAAAAACCCTAGTAGCCGCCCCAAAATCCCACCACCATCCGATGGAGGCGACACCTGCGTTCACCACCAAAATTACACCCCATAAGCCCCTTGACCCCCTCTTCCTAAATCCCATACCAGTTTCCCTCGAATATCCCCGGAGCTGCTCGAATTTTAGATCAAAGCTCAGCCCTAAATCAAAAAAAAAAGATAATTATCAAGGTTTCAAGATTTTTGCGGCTAAGATGGACTTCAATCGTGTTGTTTTCAGTCGAGAACATGCGATTGAAG
>NW_017706234.1:0-1071 GCF_001879085.1 Nicotiana attenuata | reverse complement strand
TGTTGGATTTGGTGGCATCGGACTCATCCGGAGTTACGAAAGACCGGGAAAAGAGGTCTTCCCCGAAGGTAGATTCTGGTTCAGCCTCTTTTACCGGAGGCTTACACTTTGACTGCTATTTTGCCTTGGACACCTCATCTACTGCGAACATCTCTCTTGCGGCGCATTGCTCCCCGTACACAGTGATGACCCCCTCGGCAGATGGGAATTTCAGCATTTGGTGTAGCGTGGACGGTACGGCCCCGATGTCGTGTATCCAAGGTCTTCCGAGCAGGGCGTTGTACCTCATATCACCCTTAATAACACAGAACTTGGTCGCTTTCGTAACTCCGCCCACGTCGATCATCAGAGTTATTTCCCCTCGTGTTGTCTCTGTAGCCATATTAAATCCATTCAATACTCTCACTTCAGAAATTATCTGCCCTGTCAGTCCCAACTGTTCGACGACCCATGACCGAATTATGTTAGCCGAGCTTCCGGGATCGACCAAGACACGCTTGACTTTAGTGTCTCGGACCATCATGGATATTACCAAAGCGTCGTTATGGGGTTGTGCTGGTCCATCGATTTCCTCGTTGCTAAAACACAGTGTTCCCTCTGGTGCATAATCCCTGATCCGCTTCTCCCTTGTGATCGATACCTTGGTACGTTTCAGTATTGGTACTTGAGGTGCGTCTTCCCCTCCAATTATCATGTTTATGGTGTGCCGGGGTTCCTTCCTATCGGCTGGTCGATCTCGATTTTCGTAATGATTTTTGGCCCGATCACTGAGAAATTCTCGAAGGTAACCTTCATCGAGCAACCGGGCGACTTCCTCCCGCAGTTGCCTACAATCTTCGGTTCTGTGGCCATGTGTGTTGTGGTACTTACATATTAACTTGGGATCCCTCCTCGACGGATCGGACTGTACGGGTTTGGGCCATCGGGCTTCTTTGATACGTCCGATTGCTGACACCAGGGTAGCCGAATCGACACTGAAATTATATTCAGCTAATCGGGGTGCTTCCTGTCTATCAACGGCTTTCCCGAGGTTGGCCTTCGGTAACGGTCTTCTGTTCCTCTCATAGCCGC
>NW_017706233.1:0-1072 GCF_001879085.1 Nicotiana attenuata | reverse complement strand
ACACATGAAAGAACTTGGGGAGGGGAAACTTCCTTTTTGGTCGTTTTCCTGCTGCAAAGCTGTTTCAGCGCTTGCACATTTCATTTCTTTTTGGACTGCACCTGCTTCTTGCACGGTTGCTTTGAATTAAACCTGTTTTCAACAAAGAACAATTTGTTAGTTTGAAACGATGGTTGGTTTTTGTGATCTTGATCATCCTAATTGCTTGATCCCGGCCCCATTTCCGTTGAGAACTTTGTTGTTGGTTCACCTTGAGGGTGAATCTCTTTTCAAACTGACCGGGTTCAGCCTTAGGACTTCAAGATGACTCGCCCGTGTGGGCTCTAGCCTTTTCACTTTATTCTGCCCTTGGGACCTTTGCCTTTGACTTCTTTTCTTTTCCAATGTTCTTGCTTCGAAAGCATCAACCACTATGGTCAGTCGAGATTGGCCTGACGCACTCGCTGAGGCTGGGTATTTCTTCGACTCTGACCAGGCGGAGCCCTGTGAAACCGATCCTGCCACCTTTTCTTTGTACTAGTTACGGAATCAAAGTTAAACCGAAAGGGATTCAAAGAGAAGTATGCAGAAAGGCAATCAGATGAGTTTAAAGAGAAGCATCCCTTTCGGGGAAAAGAAGGACTTATCTGGGGTGTGCATGCTGGCTTCAAATGATCATGACATGCTTCTTGGACTGGACGCCCGACCCACACAAACTTTCCGGCTTCTCGTGAACCCATTAATCAGTATTTCAAAACCAGGGAACCTTGCCAGGACTCCTTTAGTGGCGAGATGTCTTCTTTTCGGCCGACAGCGCCCTTTGCGGGTTTTCGCCAATCGACCTCTCTCATTTCTCTTCTCACCGTCGCCCGATAATGCTCTTTGTGAGTTTTCACTAAGCGGACTCTCTCATTTTCAGTTTCTCTACTCACCATCGCCTTATGGTGCCCGAAGGTTTTCACCGATAAGACTCTCTCTTTTTTATTTCTCTCAATTTATGTTGTGTCAGATTCCAACAATGACGTTTTCCACTTTCCTGCCTTTGCCAATTGATCGGAAGGACTTGGACAAGGTTTTGGGGTAAAAAGGATTT
>NW_017706232.1:0-1072 GCF_001879085.1 Nicotiana attenuata | reverse complement strand
ACAAATCCCCATCACCATATAGACGGACACACCAACATCAACATATAGATGGACACATCCACATCAACATATAGGCGGACAAATCCACATCATCATAAAAACGGACACATCCATCTCAATATATAGACAGACAAATCCACATCAGCATATAGACGGACAAACCCACATAATCCATATAGACGGACAAACCCGCATCAACATATAGACGGACATATCCACATCAACATATAGACGGACAAATCCCCATCACCATATAGACGGACACGCCAACATCAACATATAGATGGACACATCCACATCAATATATAGACGGACAAATCCACATCATCATAAAGATGGACACATCCACCTCAATATAAATACGGACAAATTCACATCAGCATATAGACGGAGAAATCCACATAAATATATAGACGGACAAATCCACATCAACATATAGATGGACACATCCACATCACCATATAGACGGACAAATCTGCATCAACAAATAGATGGACACATCCACATCACCATATAGACGGACAAATTCACATCAACATATTGACGGACAAATCCACATCAACATATAGATGGACAAATCCGCATCAACATATAGATGGACAAACCTGCATCAACATATAGACGGACAAATCCGTGAAGAGACCAACTTAAGGTGCAAAGGGACTAACATGTCTACCTTAAGATTGAAAAACTATAGTTCCTTTTAAGGACAAACCTACGAAGAGGCCGACTTAAGGTGCAAATGGGCTTATATGTCCACCTTAAGATTGGAAAGTTATAAAGCTTCAACTCGAAGACTTCATGGACTTGATGACGTCGACTTGAACACTTGGAAAACTTTGAAGATTCGGCGGACTTTGCAGACTTCAACTTGAAGACCGACAAACTTGAAGATTCGACGGACTTTGATGTTTTAATCTGAAAAATTTGAGGGCTCAAATACTTCCACTTGAAGACCAACGAGTTTGAGGACCTCAACTTGAAGACTTCAACTTGGAGACCTGGAGGGCTTAGATATCTCAACTTGAAGGGTGGCGAACGTGAAGACTTCAACTTGAAGACCGACGGACTT
>NW_017706231.1:0-1072 GCF_001879085.1 Nicotiana attenuata | reverse complement strand
ATCTAAACAGTTTTGTAGTAGTCTAGAAAGTGAAGACCGAATAAGAAGGAGACAAACATCAAGATGATATTGCATTTATTTTCTAGAGTTAGTCTCTAACACGACGCGAAGAAGCAAGAAAAATGGAAGAGTCAATTCAAGTTCTAGAAAGGTAATGAAATAAGTGAGCAGAAAACAATGACAGAAAGTGCTACAAATGCGGAAATTATGGTACACATCCAAGCCAACTGTCCAGACTAAAAGGAACTATCCAAGGGCAATCGAAAGAAAAAATCTTCCAGTGTATGGAGTGATGAATATATGCCAGATGAAAATCATAATGGAGTTGCCAACCTTTGTTTCATGGCACGAAGTGAGACAAGTGAGAAAAGAAAATCTTTTGGTATATGGAGTGATGAATATATATCAGACAACGATCATGAGGAATCTACAAGCAACTGCATCATGGCCCCAAGTGAAACAAGTGAGGTAAGATTTCATGATTGTGATAAATGTAATGAGCTTCAAAGTATCATAGAACATGCTTTAGAAGATATGAGAAAAATTCTTGATGAGCTCATGAAGACTAAACGGGAGAAGAAAAACTTGGAGACCCAACTTGAAGAATATAACAAGTTGAAAAAGGAAAAGAAAGAGTGGGATATTCTACTCGAAGAATATCAGGTTGAAAATGACTTACTTCAAGAAGAAAATGTGGAGCTTCGCAAACAAATGAATAGTTTGCACATATCTTCCCGTCACCATTTTGATCGACCGAACAAGCGGGCTCATTTTCTTAGTAACTCCAAGTTGACTGACAAGGGATCTACTAGTAGACGCCCTACTTCAAACAAGTCGACTCAGGAAAGCTTCAAGTCAACTAAGGCACCTGCTGGTAAATACTTTACTTCTTTTGTTACATGTCACTACTGTGGTAATTTTGGACATAAGGTATTTGCATTTAATTATGCCAAAAGTCATGATAGATCAAAATTTGTTTGGCGACCTAAACAGTTACATGTATCTCCAATTATACAAGCTACTAACCATGAAGGACCCAAAAAGGTTTGGGTACCAAAAACAAACTAATTTG
>NW_017706230.1:0-1072 GCF_001879085.1 Nicotiana attenuata | reverse complement strand
TTCAATTGTTGAATTCCAGGTACATGTTCTAATTCAGACACTTTTATGGTAAAGGATACAGCAGTTCCGAGCCGTTGGATGATAGAAATCCAACGGTTGTGATCAAACGGGCATAAAACGGGATCATTTGGGAGTTATACGGGTGGACCGGGTAACAGACGGGTCTGGGCCGGTTTCTGGACGGGTGTTGGCATTGAATCAATTGGGCTTGGGGAAATTCATGGATTTGGCCCAAAAATCCAACTCTTTGCAATCTTTTCCTTTTTCTCTTTATTTCAAAATTCCTTATTCTTTTCAAAATTAAAATAAAACCTAAATTAATCCCTAAATCAAATTATCCTACCAAATTAGATTAATTAACTCTAAATAATAATTACCAAAAATAATGAAATAATAAATTAAAAGAAAACTACCAAAATTCGAAGCTAAAAATTAAAATGCAAAAATAAGTTATTTTTTGTTATTTTTTCATTTTTTGTAAAACACTAATTTTCTAATTAATCTAAAAATATAAAATTAAATCCTAAATGCAAATGCAATGTATTTTTATGAATTAAACAAGATTAAACATGCACACAAAAATGCAAACAAATAATAAAAATCCTACAAAATCCTATAAAATGGTAAATAATTAGAAAAAATCTATTTCTTTGGAATTCTGTAGGAGTAATTCATGTGAGGCAAAAATGACGTGCTCACAACAAGAAGTGCAAGAAAATTCATTATTTAAAAGAATCTTTAAATTCTTTAATTGATGCCCATTTGAGTTTTTTATAATTCGTCTCGTCATAATTTATCCAGGATATCCCAATCGATCATGACAAAGTACAAAAGTATTGGAATCGGTAACCTTTTGGTTTACAGTAGAGTGTGCCTCTATTGCACTAATCTTGTCTAATACAGGCCACAAGATAAAGATGGGAATTTCTCAATAACCCTTTTCTGGCCAGAGACATTTTTGGTAACGATGAGATATTCAAGGTTATTTTCATCTATTGTCTCAATATGATATCCATTTCGGTGGATATCTTTAAAACTCAACAAGTTCCTCTTGGACTTGGAGAAGAACATT
>NW_017706229.1:0-1072 GCF_001879085.1 Nicotiana attenuata | reverse complement strand
ATTACTACTCCTTCATTAAGCCGCAAGGCGAACTCCCAAGCTAGCCAACTGGTGAACCTCCCTGGCCAACGGCCTCTCGGTATGCCTCCAAATGAGCCAAGCTCCCCATAGATTTTCGACTAAGAGCATCCGCCACAACATTAGCCTTCCCCGGGTGATAGAGAATATCAATGTCATAGTCCTTGAGTAACTCTAGCCATCTTCTTTGTCTCAGATTCAACTCCTTCTATTTGAAAATATATTGAAGGCTCTTGTGGTCCGTAAATACATCCACGTGCACCCCATACAAATAATGTTGCCAAATTTTTTAGTGCAAACACCACTGCCGCAAGCTCTATGTCATGGGTTGGATAGTTCTTTTCATGATTCTTGAGTTGCCTAGAAGCATAGGCTATAACCTTGCCGCGTTGCATTAACACACACCCAAGCCCGATCCTCGAAGCATCGCAATATACCACAAATCCCTCGGTACCCTCTGGCAGGGTTAACACCGGTGCCGAAGTCAATCTTGATTTCAATTCTTTGAAACTCCTTTCACAATCATCAGACCATTGGAATTTAACTGCTTTCTGCGTCAATTTAGTCAACAGAGAGGCAAGAGTAGAAAACCCCTCCACAAATCTCCTGTAGTACCCAGCCAAGCCTAAGAAACTGCAAATCTCCATTGGAGTGGTAGGCCTAGGCCAAATTTTCACTGCTGCAATCTTTTTGAGGATCAACTATAATTCCTTCCCTGGAAACAACATGGCCCATGAATGCTACAGATTCAAGCCAAAATTCACATTTCAAAAATTTTTGTGTATAATTGATGTTGCTGAAGAGTCTACAAAACTGCCCTGAGGTGGTCAACATGGTCCTCCCGACTCTGGGAGTATACCAGAATGTCGTCAATGAACACTATCACAAAAGAGTCTAGAAAAGGCTTAAAGACTCTATTCATAAGATCCATGGAAGCTGCCGGGGCATTTGTTAGCCCAAAAGACATCACCATAAATTCAAAGTGCCCATACCGAGTTTTGAAAGCTGTTTTTGGAATATCCCGCTCCCTTATCTTCAACTGGTGATACCCGAA
>NW_017706228.1:0-1072 GCF_001879085.1 Nicotiana attenuata | reverse complement strand
TTAGTTAGGCGCGTTTATAGCGATATACTTTCCGTGGAATCCCGCAAATTTTCTTATTGGTGTAATCGATAACCGAATCGATAAGCCCCTAAAATCGATAAATCGAAATCGAAAAAATCGAAACCTTATTGAAACGATAACGATAAGCATATGTACAAATCGATAATCGATAAGTAATTATCGATAAGGGTCAAAATCGAATCGATAAATCGAATGCATACCCAGTACAACCCGGAGCCTTCTTTTCGTAAACCCTACTCCTGCGCCCCTCAATCCCATATCTACTACTTAGTCAAGCCCTTAACTACTCTATATCTTAGATAGGAGTAATTGTGTTCTAAATCCCGTCTTCTTTTCTCCTCATTTTCGTTTTATTGATTGTTACTGGTGGATTGAAATGTACAAAGTCGGAAATTTTAGAAGGCCCATAATTTAGGAAATATAAAAAGCAAAGAAAAAGAAGAAGTTGTTGATGGGAAAATTATGAATTAGGACTAGTAGATTAAGTTATATACATTGATAATGTAAAATTCTCTAAACTGGTAACTTTAGGCTCTGAATGGCTCTAAACGCACACGTTAAGAAAGGTTAGCTAACGTACGCATACAGCCATGGCTCGACAGAAATCTCAAGGCAGTGCATCGCCTACTATACCGGAGACGGAAGGAGGAAGTAGACTGGTAACATCGGAATCAGGAGTACCTCAAGAATTAGGAAAAATTCGATTGGTCCAATGAATGACAGGAATGAGGAGTGCCCCTACGATGATGCAAACTTCAAAATGTAATGAAATGGAAGTCCCCAAGCAAGTGGAAGTAGATGCAAACACAGCGGCAAGGAAATTGACATTCTCAACGCAGACGGAAACCCTAGCCAGCCAGTTCCATCGATGGTTGTTGTAGTGCAAGGGAATCGATCTCAGCAACAAGGGCTTAAATTGGAGTATCTAGCAACAAGGGCTTAAATTGGAGTATTATCCGCCGATAATGAAGGAAGGGATAAAGGTTGTTAGATTGAATCAAAATGAAGTGGATGAACAAACTCATAAATGGAGGGCAGCTCTAAGTGGGTA
>NW_017706227.1:0-1072 GCF_001879085.1 Nicotiana attenuata | reverse complement strand
TAGGGCGACCAGAACTCCAAGATACTCCCGTATTTGCATCATGTACAAGAGTTGAGGAAAAAGGTTCGTAAAGACAGAGTTCCGGCATGTTCCCAGGATCCAGAATGAGTTTGCCGATGCATTGGCCACTCTATCATCCATGATTCAGCATCCAGATAAGAACTTCATAGACCCTATTCCAGTAAAGATTCATGATCAGCCAGCTTATTGTGCTCATGTCGAGGAAGAAGCGGACGGGAAGCCCTGGTTTCACGACATCAAGGAATTCTTGGTCGAAGGAAAATATCCAGAGCTTGCAAATGCTATTCAGAAGCGCACTCTGCGAAGATTATCCAACAATTTCTTCCACAGCGGAGGAATCTTGTACCGGAGGACTCCTGATTTGGGATTGCTAAGGTGTGTTGACGCAAAGGAAACATCCAGGTTATTAGAAGAAGTTCATGCAGGGACCTGCGGTCCACATATGAATGGTTTTGTCTTAGCAAAGAAAATACTCCGAGGAGGATATTTTTGGATGACTATGGAAACAGACTGCATCCAGTATGTCCGAAAATGCCATCGCTGTCAGATACATGCAGACATGATAAAAGTGCCTCCATATGAGCTTAATGCAACAAGATCGCCATGGCCGTTCGCCGCTTGGGGAATGGATGTCATCGGACCTGTTGAGCCTGCCGCATCAAACGGGCACAGGTTCATTCTAGTGTCCATTGATTATTTCACCAAATGGGTTGAAGCAGCGTCATATAAAGCAGTAACCAAGAAGGTTGTGGTAGATTTTGTCCGCGACCGCATCGTTTGTCGATTCGGCACCCCAGAATCGATCATCACTGATAATGGTTCCAATCTCAACAGTGACTTGATGAAAGCCGTGTGTGAAACATTAAAAATCAAACACAAGAATTCTACAGCCTACAGACCTCAGATGAATGGAGCCGTAGAAGCGGCCAACAAGAACATCAAGAAGACACTAAGGAAGATGATAGAAAAGCATAAGCAGTGGCATGATAAGTTATCATCCGCCTTATTGGGATACCGCACCACAGTTTGCGCATCAACCGGGGCAACTCCT
>NW_017706226.1:0-1072 GCF_001879085.1 Nicotiana attenuata | reverse complement strand
ATTGGGGTCAGGTATGATGATGCGTGTGCTATATAGGGTTGGAGACTAGGAGTTCTCATGTTCAGGCTATATTGTGGTTGTGGATCGTGTGCGTCGGTACTGTTTAAGGGCTATCGGGATTTGGAGGCTCGAGTGGGTCTTTACTTGCTGGTATGTTAGATTTTCTATGTGATGTCAGAATTTAGACTGGTTGTCTTAGCGTCGGGCAATTCTGAACTATTGTGCCATGGGCTATGCCGGAAATGCCACGGGTTGAGTGGCGAGGTGAGTTGGATTATGTTCTATCAGGTTTGCGTGGTATGTGTTATTTGTTTCACCGTGGGTGTAATGAATTGCGTGGGTTTCAGACATCAAATGTGCGTGGTTGTTGATTTTGAGCATAGCGGCTTGAGGTGCTTCAGGTGTAACAGTGTTGGGATAGGATCGCGCATTGTAGCAAGGCTACCGGAGTTATGACCTTTCGGGGTAGATTCAGGCATTCTATTTCTATGATGTGAAACGGGGTCTCAGCCTTGTATTGTAATGGTATTGATGAGCTTGAGGTACAGCTCTTTCGTTTGAGTCATTTGTTATGATTTGAATGTGTTCAGATCGTTTCTTACTGGTGCGTGTATTATGCAAGATGTGGTTTAGACTTGTATTGAGGTATCATATCACCAGAGTGGTGTTGGATTCGAGGTGATCGTTGGGTTCATTAATGAATACGAACAGATTTGATCTTAGCTTGTTAGGAAGATAATATCGAGGTTTGACCCGGAAATCTGTTGTGATATCAGTCAAGGGAAGTGGTTTCAGGAATGGTTGATCTGAGAGATGACTACAATTTATAGCGTGTTTCATTCATCGTTGGCAGTATATGAAAGTGTTGGAATAAGGTTTTAGCTAATAAGAGGTTCTCTGCCGGTAATTGGTTGCTGGGGACAACTGCTGTGAATAGAAGTTATGGTTCCAAGTGTTTGGTTTAGGCGGTATATCATATGTTTTCACCTGAGGGTGCAAGTATGGGTTATTACAGCTGGTTCGAGGCTATTCAAGGTATAGGTGTGAGGTTTTGATCATATCGATGGTTTCA
>NW_017706225.1:0-1072 GCF_001879085.1 Nicotiana attenuata | reverse complement strand
GTAGCTGCTTGACGTTCGCAGGACCTGACTACTCTTCCTATTTCAGTTTTATTTATATATATATACATTTCCAGACTTGAGTATTTTCGTTCAGATATTGTTATTCAGATTGTTTTAGAGGCTATAGACTCGTGACCCCAGATCTTTTGGGAGTGTTTTTATCAGACTTCGTATTTCTCAGTATTATTCTTCGATAAATATTGGATTATTATTCTAAAACTATTGTATTCTCCTTAAATTGCCGGTTTTGAGGTTTACGGTTGATTTGGGAACGATTGTGGTCAGGCTTGCCTAGCAATTGTGTTGGGCGCCACCACGACCAGGTTTGGGGTCGTGACAGTCCTTCTGGGTAATATTCCAAGCAGTCAACTTGAACTTCCTGTCGTCCTCTTGTTGCTGATATTGCTTCATTCAATTTACTTGCGTGGCGAACTACTTGCTTCATCCTCTGCAACACCACATAACATTCTATTTGGATTAGATCAACAATCAAAATCAATAATATCACCTTATCTTTATATTCTCCATTTTACAAACTAAACTCGTTCCAAAATACTTGACATTTAAAATAAAAACAAGGAGCACATTGTTATTTTTCCTCAAACTTACATGTACTATTTCAATTAGTGTAGCGTTAACTAAGTGAGATATTAAAGAGAGATATATTCTACTAAAAATCTTCTTGAAGGTGTGCAAAAACATTAAAAGAGCTGAAGAAGGAGGAGAAGAGAAGAAGAAGAAGAAGAAAATGAAGGAGGAGAAAGAGGCATGAAATTATTTAAAAAGTGGGTACAAATTAAAACTTTTTTAAAAAGTGGGTATAGGTTAAATGGAGGCGACCAAATAGGGCACCCGTGCATTTTTTACGAGGAGTAAGAGGGTGTTTTTCTAAGCTTATAAGCTGGTCAAACTAGCTTATCAATATTTTTCGGCTTATCTACGCATTTGGTAAAGTTAAAAGTGAAAAGTGCTTTCGGATTTGGAAAGCAAGGAATGAGGCACTGTGGAACAAAGCAGTACCTATACCAGGAAAACTATGGCAAGAAATTAAGGAAGGGAGCAGGTATAGAAT
>NW_017706224.1:0-1072 GCF_001879085.1 Nicotiana attenuata | reverse complement strand
TCTTTGTATTGATGTTTCAAAACATTTTAATCTCAATTGAAAACGTCTGTTTCTATGTAACAGTCATTTTGCTTTGAAAAGCCATTATGGCTTTGCACGTTTCCAATCAGAGAGTCCATTTGGTTTGGACTATATATATTTCTATTTTCATCTTTTAATCTGTGTGAAAAAAGTTAAAACTTTTCTTCCCTTTTCTTTTGTGCTGGGTTTTCTTCTCACAAATCTTTCTTGTTTCTGCTCCTAGTTATACTAGAAGAGCTTGTTGAATCCTGGGGGATACGCCTAATATTATTTATCTCGGGGTGGGCGAAATATCCTTAAGGACAGTGTCTTTGACACGCCTCAAGCTAAACCTTTTATTCTCCATAATCATCCAATTTTTTCCAACAATCTTAAGGATATTTTACGTTGTCATTATGGAGAATAACGCTGCTAATGTTGTTGTTGATGCTACTACTCTTGCTGTACCAACTGTTTATGTTGCTGTTTTTGGTGGAGATAATTTTAACCGCAAGCACGTTATTGTTGACAAAGGAAAAGAAATTGCTACTAGAAGCAGCCTTGTGGAGGACAACAACCGTCATAGAAAATCAAGTAACAGGTATGATAAAAGAAATGGTTATAAGCCCAAAACCAACAATCAACCTGACCGCTATGTTGCTCAATGCCGAAAAAGAGTTGGGAATGACAATCCCACTAAGGCTAAAGTAAATTTGACCGAAGCCAAAGTGGATGATATAATTGTTGCGGTTGTTTCCCAAGTGAACCTTGTGGCCAATGTGGAAGATTGGGTGTTAGATTCTGGTGCCACTAGGCACATATATGCTAACAAAAAAAGACTTTGTGTCTTACGCCCAAGTTGAGGAGGGAGAAGAAGTTGTCTATCTTGGTGATTCAAGAACTACTCAAGTTCTTGGAAAAGGCAAAGTTCTTCTCAAACTCACATCTGGCAAAACTTTGGCATTGAATGACGTGTTGCATGTTCCTAGTATCCGAGCCAATTTGGTCTCTGTGGGATTATTAGGAAAAGTGGGGGTGAAGGGTTTCTTTTGTATCGTGTATAAGGTCGTGT
>NW_017706223.1:0-1072 GCF_001879085.1 Nicotiana attenuata | reverse complement strand
TTCTAGAAAAAGGAAGGTCATTCAAAATGGGTTAAAGTTTTCAAGTCATGTTTCTCTTGTCCCGTCAATTCGGACGGAACTACGCGGGTCTGATTCTCACCGGATGTGAGATACGTAGGCAAACCTCATCGGTTCCTACCCCAATTTTCAAAAAATACCAAAAAATATTATCTTTTAGTTCCTTCATTAAAAGTCTTTCTTTAGAAAATTCAAAAAAAAGAGAAATAGTTTTTAAACTCAAAAAAAAAATGGTTTCATTCTTTCTAATGTTTTTCATGAAATAAAAAGAAAAATCAATAAAAATCAAAATCCAAATATACAGGTTTCCTTCATTTTGAAGTATTTTTCCAAAAATCCAAAAAAAAATCAGAAACAAAATCCAAAAATACTCTTTTCTTCTTTAGAAGTCTTTTTTTGTAAATGTCAATAAAAATTTTGAAAAATTGAAGTCCAAAAATATTTTTGCTTAGAAGTATTTTTGTAAATAAATAAAAGCTCAGAAATTCAAAATATTTTTCTTAAAGAAGTCCCTCTTCCGAAAATTAAGAGGTTACATCCAAAAATATTTTCTTTTTCCTTTGAAAAAGAGAAAACAAATGAAAACTCAAACAAAAAGTATTTTCTTTTTACTTTTAACGTTCCCAAAGTTCAAATAAAAAAAAGGAATTTTCAGAAGTCTTTCTTTCAAAAATAAAATCAAAATCAAAAATCCAAAACAAATTCCCTTTCTTCTTTTAAAGCACTTTTTTTTAGAAAAGTCCAAAGAAAAAAAATCAAAAATTAAAACTGTTTTTCTTTTGCCTTAAAGCTTTCATGGTCTGAGTTTTATAAAAGAAAAAAAAGAGTTAGTTTACTCAATTTTCGATCTTCCCGAACTACGCTGGTTTGATTCTCACCGGATGTGAGATACGTAGGCAACCCTCATCGGGTCCAACCACCCTTTTGCAAAAGTTAGCGAAAAACTGTCAAAATTTTAATTTTTGTCAACAATAAGTTGGGTGATGCATTCTTGTTTAAAAATAAGCTGAATGTTCCCAAAAGGGCGCCGGAAGGCTGTTTTTGCAAGAATAGC
>NW_017706222.1:0-1072 GCF_001879085.1 Nicotiana attenuata | reverse complement strand
AATTCTTCCAGAGACTCCGCAGGTACAACCTCAAACTTAATCCAGCAAGTGTGCGTTTGGAGTTCCATCTGGGAAGTTATTGGGATTCGTGGTAAGTCGGCGCGGTATTGAGTTAGACCCATCCAAGATCAAAGCCATTCAGGAGCTACCGCCACCAAGGAACAAGAAAGAGGTGATGAGTTTGCTTGGCAGGTTGAATTACGTCAGCAGGTTCACTGCCCAGCTTGCAACGACTTGCGAGCCCATCTTTAAGCTGCTAAAGAAAGATGTTGTGGTTAGATGGACGGATGAATGTCAAGCAGCATTTGACAAGATTAAGGAGTATTTGGCTAGTCCACCTGTGTTGGTCCCGCCGGAGCTGGGAAGACCCTTGATCCTTTATCTGACCGTGTTGGATAATTCTTTTGGTTGTGTACTGGGGCAGCATGACATCACAGGAAGGAAAGAGCAGGCGATTTACTACCTCAGCAAGAAGTTCACATCATATGAGGTGAAGTACACTCAACTTGAGAGGACGTGTTGTGCCTTAACTTGGGTAGCGCAGAAGTTGAAACATTACTTGTCAGCATATACCACCTATCTCATCTCTCGGTTGGACCCGTTGAAGTACATTTTTCAGAAGCCCATGCCCACAGGGAGGTTGGTGAAATGGCAAATCTTGCTTACGGAGTTTGATATTGTCTACGTGACCCGGACTGCAATGAAAGCACAAGCGCTGGCTGACCATTTGGCCGAGAATCCAGTTGATGATGAATATGAGCCTTTGAAAACATACTTCCCCGACGAGGAAATAATGCATGTTGAAGGATTAGAACAAGTCGAGAAGCCAGGGTGGAAACTGTTCTTTGATGGAGCTGCCAACGCCAAGGGTAGTCGGGATAGGTAGCAGTACTGAGTTTCTGAGACGGGGCAACACTACCCTGTCACTGCTCAACTTTGTTTCTATTGCACCAATAACATGGCTGAATACGAGGCATGTATCTTGGGTTTGAGACTGGCTATAGACATGGGTGTCCAGGAAATCTTGGTCATGGGTGACTCGGATCTTCTGGTACACCAGATTCAGGGTGAA
>NW_017706221.1:0-1072 GCF_001879085.1 Nicotiana attenuata | reverse complement strand
TAGCTTTTCCGCATGTGACTTTTGTTTTCGACTTCTAGCTGGCAGTATTTAGTTTCTGTGGATACCTATGTGATCAGTCATGATGGAAATGGTGTATAATGGCTACGGGACTTTACATGCCCCAAATGGTTATTGTTAGCAAAAGAATAAAAATGTATACAAAAAGACTCTTAGTGTCTGCTTTGGATAAGAATATTTAAGTATTGATTTGGTTGTGTAAGAGACGGAGAGTAAATATACTTTTGCTCCGTACTTGGTGTATGTTCGGCTAAATCTTATGTTCGGTTTATTGAATGATCGCAGACACTAAAAGTCAATATAGTTTTTATTCGACTAAACCAAATAACCTTTCCTCTACACTGATCTAATCCAATATGATCCCTGCAAATCTATTTTCTATTCTTGGTCAAATTAGTATAACAGATGAGATACTCGTAGGTAATCATATAAGAATCTGTTCCAACATCTACTAGAGACTACATTCGTATGAGGATCTTTGCACCCTGCCACTGTTATATAGATTTCTGTACTGATTGCATAGAGATTCCTTCCAGGGTTTGCTGGCATCGATTTACCTCATTCCTCACCATTCTGATCTACATAGCATATTTGATAGTGTTTCTCAAGACTCGATGCAGTATGGATAAGGGTGATTCTTGGACACCAGTCCATGTAAAATAGACTAGTTCAGTTATCAGTTATCATTTCAGTTATCAGTTGCCATTTCAGTTATCAGTTATCAGTTATCATTTCAGTTATCAATTATCATTTTAGTTATCAGTTATCAGTTATCGTTATCAGTTATCAGCTATCATTTCAGTTTCTGTTTCAATAGTTATCATTTCAGTACAAATTATCAATTCTCAGTTATCAGCTTAGTTTGAGTTTCAGCATTTGTAATTCTTTCTTTTAGTTGCTTTACATACCAGTGCAATTCAAATGTAATGACGTCCCTTTTGCCCGGGGCCTGCATATCACGATGCAGGTAATGATTTACAGGTTGACGTATTCAGAGCACTAGGATTCTCGTACCGCGTATTTGGTGATCCCCGTAGTTCTTTCAGGGTCATTA
>NW_017706220.1:0-1072 GCF_001879085.1 Nicotiana attenuata | reverse complement strand
GGTGCAAATTTGTTGGATGTTTGAATTTGTTGATCTACATCAGCTGTAACTCCTTCCATCCTTGTAACCCCATTACTTTGTTGCCTATCTGCACTAACTGGAACAATTTCCAATCCTGTAGTATCCTTGTTTTTGTTAGTAACCCCTTGCCCTTGTTGCACATTATTATTATCAATACTGACCAACTCCTTCCCAGTAAGTGGTTGATCATCTGATTGTTGCCCATTTTTTCTTACACGATTGTCCTTTACTTCCCTCCATTGTTCACCACCAAACTTCAGATTTCCTACTACTTTTCCACTTGATAATATCATCAGAGGTTGAGTATTCTGTTCTTTGGTCTGCTCCTTATTAGTTTCTTCAACATTCTTACCTTGATCATGAGGTAGCAATTCAGGATGCAATCTCCAACATTCAAACATGTCATGGCCTTGCAACCTACACTCCTTAAAGTATTTAGGAATCGTGTCATATTTAATATTCAACCACTCAGTCCTTGTTTCTCCAGTAGATTCATTGTCAATATCCATACTCACCATCTTAGGATGATCAGCTAGAAAATCCACAAGCACCTTAACCCTTGCACAACTATGTCTTATCTTATTTATTGTAGCCAAATGAAGGTGAATTGGTTTCCCCACAGCTGATGCCAATGAAAACAATACTTCCTTTACAAAATAAGTAGGTAACAAACCTGGGAAAGAAATCCATGCCATGGCCATTGGAGTCTCTTCTCCAGCTTTAAATTTAGTATCATAGATTAGAGGTCGTAGTTGATATTCACTATCATATTTATCTTTTACATAGTATGCGCCCTTTGAAACAAACTTAACGTAATCCTGCCATAATGTCATTTGAATAAGAACATGCCTATCTCTGAGAAGACCAATGTTGCATTCTCCCTTTATTCCACATTGAGATGGAATAATGCGACGTATTTCTTGCAGCTCAGGCCATCCATATGCAAATTTTCCAACCACAACATACTGCAATCCTTTTATGATATTCATGCGATCTACTTCTGCTTCTGTGAATTTGATTAGAGGTTGCCATTGACTATACGAGGTACGTC
>NW_017706219.1:0-1073 GCF_001879085.1 Nicotiana attenuata | reverse complement strand
AATAGACTTAATTGGATTATCGGGGAATTGCGCCCGTAATCGAATTACTTGTGCCATTAATTTTGCAAATGCGAGGTTGCGAGATGACAATAGGCACACATGGGACCATCTAGAGATGCGTCTATTAAGACCATAAAATATCTAAACGACCCACTAGGTGGGTGAATAGGTCCACAAATGTCCTCTTGCATACGTTCCAAAAACGCAGGGGACTCAATTCCAACCTTTGTTGGTGATAGTCTAATGATTAACTTGCCTTGATAACAAGAAGTGCAAGAAAATTCATTATTTAAAAGAATCTTTAAATTCTTTAATGAATGCCCATTTGAGTTTTCTATAATTCGTCTCATCATAATTGATCCAGGGTGTCCCAATCGATCATGCCAAAGTACAAAAGTATTGGAATCAGTAACCTTTTGGTTTACAATAGAATGTGCCTCAATTGCACTAATTCTTGTCCAATACAGGCCACAAGATAAAGATGGAAACTTCTCAATAACTCTCTTTTGGCCAGAGACATTCTTGGTAATGATGAGATATTCAAGATTATTCTCATCTATTGTTTCAATATGATATCCATTTCGACGGATATCTTTAAAACTCAACAAGTTTCTCTTTGACTTGGAGGAGAACATTGCATTCTCTATGATAAGTATTGTTCCCTTAGGCAGAGTTATAGTAGCTCTTCCAGAGCCTTCAATTAATTTACTACTACCAGAAATTGTAGTAACATCTGCCTTACACATACTTAAATGAGAAAAATATTTCTTCTCTTTGAATATTGTATGTATCGTACATGAATCAATTAAACAAATATTTTTATAATTGAACTTTGATCCAAGTTTGCTTTGTGAGATATCCATATTTGCTTCCCATTATTTGACATACAAAAGAAATATACAAATAAATATTAGTATTTATAGAGGAAAAAAATGAAACAAAGTTAAGTCTATGATTCAATATATGAATAGTAATTATGCGTAGTGACCATATAGTTAGAGATATTTACTGCAATGTGACATGTCACGTAAAATGTACATTGTGTCATATTTAATTTGGTGCTCAATCAAAAT
>NW_017706218.1:0-1073 GCF_001879085.1 Nicotiana attenuata | reverse complement strand
TCACCTTTCGTATCATATCCTCCTGCTCAGGGTTTTTTGGGAGGCTTCTCGTTTTTCAGCTGAGAGATCAAAACGGGGAGTGTAAGAGTATGACTCTGGTGGTTTGAAGGTGGGTTCAGGTGGGTAATAGTGGTTTTCCTGGGTTTGGAACAGGGGTTCACTAGACGATCTATGTAATGCGGCAGGTGAGGAAGCCACAAACACAGGAGTAGTTGGTGGTGAAGGGCATGGGATTTGCTTGGGTGGTGGAGGTGGTGGTGTTTGGGAAGTGGTTGCGTAGTATTGCTGGTAGGTAGGGTAGGCCGGAGAGGAGTTTACTGTGGGAGGATCTTGTGGCTGAGCTAATGGTGGGATGTTGGCAGGGTTAGCAGGATAGGCTGGTAGTGGGTGTCCCTTTTACCAGGCCTGGTACATCTCGGCCATTTTCTGCTTCAATTTATACATCTCCTCTTTCATGGAATTGACATCCACTACTTCTTCTTCCCTAGACGGGTCGACAATGCTTGCTTCTAGCTCTTGGTTGACCAATTTTGATGTATCCTTAGAGCGGGTGTTGTGTGGATGGGTTGCCAGAATGCCAGTCAACTTAACCACTTTCCTGGACTCATCATCAACAACAACTTTGTTAGCGGTTAGAGCATTATCAAATAGATAACCGCACATTTGGGAATGAATGCACCTAAGCAGTTAACGGTTCCTATTATGCATTTGCTCGACTGCTTGCGTCATCCCGGCTTTTGTTTTTCTTTATTTGTCAGGCCCATTCTTTGCTTTAACCTTTTGCTCTTCCCTTATGTTTTCCATTGTTTGCCTTTCCTCTTTATTTTTTTGGTAATTTTTCCACAAGTTACCAGGTTATTCATTTTTTGGTAAAAGGATACTACAAAACATACTCGAATCAAAAATATGGACTCGATGATAAAAAACTATATCAAGAGTACATCAACGCTTCACATCCTGGGGCCCACGGGGCATCACTCGGCGTCGCCGCAGGCCTGCGCAAGACTGAGAAGGCTTCAATATCAACTGTGGCTATTTAAAAAAAACTGGCCATGTAATGACTTATTTGACTT
>NW_017706217.1:0-1073 GCF_001879085.1 Nicotiana attenuata | reverse complement strand
TAAGATTTAGACTTACAACGATCTACCTATAGATGTTTCACCTCTTCATCGTTGGCATCTTTTCACATCATCAATGAACCTTAATAGTCTTATGGTAACCTTCTGTACAAGGGATAACGTTAATTTCTTACGCACTAAGGTGACACCTAGTGTAACTGGCACAGTTAGTCCCTTAATATTAACTCTGTTCAAAGTGCTTGCTTTAGGTAGCGACTTCCTAAATGGCCTTTAAAGGTTATTCGCCTTTTGTCTATTCTATTATTGTTGGAACACGATCGCTGAAATTCTCACGATGTCGACTATTATCAAATCCTCCGGTCCCTAATTCATGTTCAATTCTATCTTGTTTACTAGACCATACTAATTTCTATTACTACGGGGGTCTAATTTTTTTTTTTCCTTCTGGTAATCATGTTCGAGTCACCAACTCAATTCTCGTATGAGGATATAGCCTTTTGCCTATACTCTTTTATTGTCTCAAGGCCTGTCACCTCTTGTCTATTCCTTCACTTGACTATAGACTCTATCATCGTGTCATATTTTGATTTACCGTTATCACCCATTTATCACATCTTACTCATAATACTTTATTTACTCTCTTCTTATTCTCCTACTAATACTTCTGTTTATCACCTTATTCTGAAAACTTCAATAAAATATTCTTTCGCTTTTAACTCCCCTTACTCCATCCACTGGCTCTTCGGGTCGCCTAATATTCTCTCTTTACTAGGGACGGGAGCCATAAAAAGGTAAATATTTATCCCTTTTTGGATTCCACTACCTATCTTCTGAAATTCCTGAATATTCTAGCATTTCATATCTAAGTGCACTATTCTAGATTGCACCATCGGGGTGTCTCACAAGGAGAACTATTACAACATTTGCAATAACCCTCGGAAATGTTAGCTAATGATAATAATCTATCTACCATCTTGGGTTACTCTAACCCCAATTGGATCTTACTATCCCCTTCTTCTCTTAAACTATATTTGCCAACTCCCATAGGGCATAACTGAGATGGGTGGGGCCAATTGTATATATCTCTGTAATTGTTGAAAGTAACTCAGAATGCA
>NW_017706215.1:0-1073 GCF_001879085.1 Nicotiana attenuata | reverse complement strand
CCCGGAACCGGAAGGGGGCATAGTATTGAAGACCTCATCTCCGCGTCCTTGGGCAAGCCTGCAAAACACGAGGGTTATGATGCATTCCCGATATACAAGAAAAAATGCGTTAACTTGGTGCGCTACCGGTCAAAAAGAAGGCTTACCATGGTTTTTCGCCTCCCACCGACCTTTGGACGATTTCCTTCCAGTTTCGCTCCGAATATGGCCGCTGGGCCACTATCTTGTTTACCCAGCCGGCCAGATCCTTGACGGCAGCTGGAGTTTGGGTCACCGCTGCACAAGAAAAGGGGGTTTCAGGAAGAAGTTGAGGAAAACACACTCTAAAAGATGAACAGTGAGAAAATACTTACGTTTGAGGTTCCACCTCTCCGGAAATGGCATGCAATCAGCCGGAATCAGGTCGGACGTCCTGATCCGGACAAACCTGCTCATCCAGCCTCGATCTTTGTCTTCATCGATGCTGGAGAATGGGGGTTTGCTAGCCCAGCGGGCCAGTTTTATTAATCCCCCTCGAAATATTCGAGGGCTGTATAGTCGAAGAAGATGGTCGAGGGTAAAGGGAAAATCGCCCTCGACTCTCTCGACAAAAAACCGAAAGAGATATACGATCCGCCACATCGAGGGGTGGATCTGACCTAAGGTCACCTCGTACCGCCGGCAGAACTCCACTATAATGGGTTCTAAGGGGCCTAAGGTGAAGGGATATGTATATACACTAAGATATCCTTCAACGTGAGTCATAATCGACTCGTCACGGGAAGGGGCGACCAGGTCTTTCCCTTCCCATCTACATTCAGCCCTCACCCGGTCTAGGCAACCGGGAGTGATTAGACTGATATACTCCGATGCCGGTTCGCCGCGGCCCGGGACCGATGATGGGTTTTCAACCTGGAAGTCGGCAGATACCGAGCAACCAGTCGGTGTGAAAGCTTTCAATGGGGGTTCTGGCGCAGGTTCATCAGATCTAGCGGGGCTCGCGGCCGAGCTTGGTCTAGAAGGAACACTTTGTGAAGTTTTCGCCATTTCTTGAAGCTTTACGAAGAGATGAAAAGAAAATACAACCAACGCAA
>NW_017706214.1:0-1073 GCF_001879085.1 Nicotiana attenuata | reverse complement strand
CTTATTTTCCAGGTGGGCGTCTGATGCAAAAACATGAAATGTATTCCCTTGTTATCCAGGTGTGCGCCTGATGCCAAAACTTGAAATGTATTACCTTGTTTTCCAGGTGGGCGCCTGATGCAAAAACTTGAAATGTGTTCCCTTGTTATGCAAATGGGTGCCTGATGCTAAACCTTGAAATGTATTCTCTTGTTTTTCAGGTGAGCGCATGATGCAAAAACTTGAAATGTATTCCCTTGTTTTCCAGGTGGGCGCCTAATGCTAAAACTAAAAATGAATTCCCTTGTTATCCTGGTGGGCGCCTGATGCAAAAACTTGAAATGTATTCCCTTGTTTTCCAGGTGGGCGCCTAATGCTAAAACTAAAAATGAATTCCCTTATTATCCTGGTGGGCGCCTGATGCAAAAACTTGAAATGTATTCCCTTCTTTTCAAGGTGGGCGCCTGATGCAAAAACTTGAAATGTATTCCCTTGTTTTCAAGGTGGGCGCCTGATGCAAAAACTTTAAATGTATTCCCTTGTTATCCAGGTGGGCGCCTGATGCAAAAACATGAAATATATTCCCTTGTTATCCAGGTGGGCGCCTGATGCTAAAACTTGAAACGTATTCCCTTGTTTTGCAGGTGGGCGCCTGATGTAAAAACTTGAAATGTATTCCCTTATTATCCAATTGGGCGCCTGATGCTAAAACTTGAAATGTATTCCCTTGTTTTCCAGGTGAGCGCCTGATGCAAAAACTTGAAATGTATTCCCTTGTTATCCAGGTGGGCGCCTGATGCAAAAACTTAAAATGTATTCCCTTGTTATCTAGGTGGTCGCCTGATGCTAAAACTTGAAATGTACTCCCTTGTTTTCCAGGTGGGCGGCTGATGCAAAAATTTGAAATGTATTCCCTTGTTATCCGGGTGGGCGCCTGATGCAAAAACTTGAAATGTATTCCCTTGTCTTTCAGGTAGGCACCTGATGCTATAACTGAAAATGAATTCCCTTGTTATCCAGGTGGGAGCCTGATGCAAAAAGATGAAATGTATTCCCTTGTTCTCCAGGTGGGCGCCTGATGCAAAAACTTTAAA
>NW_017706213.1:0-1073 GCF_001879085.1 Nicotiana attenuata | reverse complement strand
ATAAGAAGGGGCAGGGTCAACGATCACTCACGTCACGGGCAGCAGATCCGACGAGCTCAACTTCCACTGAAAAGAGAGGCTAGACCTCAACCTCAGATTCGAAGCCTGATGGTAGAGATTCCCCTGATCTTCTTCTTGGTGGTACGGCTCCAAGGGCTAGGCCTTTCCTCTGCAAGCCTATTAAGTTAAGTAAGCCAGGTCAGTACTTAAGTTGGCCTTCACTGGCTAGACCTCCGGGAGGACGCCAGTCTTTTTCTCTTCTATGTTTATTGTATTTTTGACAGAAAGGCAGGAATGCCAAGGACTTCCCCCCCTTCCTCTTCCCTGAACGGGAGGACTGTCCATCCCCTGTCTATTCATCGGGCTTTGGCACGCTCTCTCTCTGGGGCCGGAATACCTGGACCTCGGGTTAGAAGGCAGATTGTCCTTTCTCCAGTCAATTGCTCTTCTTTGAAGGCTAGAAGCATCCTCAGGTCATTGAGGATGGTCAAAGCAATGGAGTTTTCCGAGGGGAGCAGAGAATTCCACTCCTTGATTAGGAGGTTACAGCCTTGATTATGAATAAGCCGTGAATATGAATAGTCAGGAGCGAGGTTACGAGCTGGCAGAGACTGAAAAATCTGGGCACTGGTGACTAGTTGAAGGTGTGCTCATTCCCCGAGAAAGGAAAGAAAGAAGAGGATTCTTGGGTAGTATATCAGCAGGTTCATCGCACAGCTCACTCCCTTTTGCGAGCCCATTTTCAAGCTCTTGAGGAAGAAGAAAAGGAGTAGAACGATGCCCTAGACTGACTATGCAGAGTGCTTTCGAGAAGATTAAGACCTATCTTTTTTGATTCTCCGGTCTTGGTACTTTTTTTATTTCAGGGAAGACCCCTCTTGCTATACCTCTCGGTCACGGAAAACTCCATGAGATGCGTCTTAGGCCAGCATGATGAAAGGGGAAGAAAGGAAAGATTACTACCTGAGAAAGAAGACTGAACGGACTAATGAGTCGTCATATTCGACCTTGGAAAAAGACGTAGCCTCGCCTTGGTGTGGGGCTAGGCAGAGGCTCGACATACCTCAAGGCCT
>NW_017706212.1:0-1073 GCF_001879085.1 Nicotiana attenuata | reverse complement strand
GTTTATGCTGGCATCAACTAGGGAGTGGGACTCTATGTTGGGAAGTCATCAGGTTATGCTTGCATCAACTTGGGAGTGGTGACCATTTGTTGGAAAATCATCCGGATATGCTAGCATCAACAAGGGAGTGGCACCCTATGTTAGAAATTCTTCAGGTTATGCTGGCATCAACTAGGGAATGGGACCCTATGTTGGAAAGTCATCAGATATTGTTGGCATCAACTAGGCAGTGGGACCCTATGTTGGAAACTCATCAGGTTATGCAAGCATCAACTAGGGAGTGGGATCCTACGTTGGAAAGTGATCAGGTTATGCTTGCATCAACCAGGGAGTGGGAAACTATGTTGGAAAGCCATCAGGTTATGCTTACATCAACTAGGGAGTGGTAACCCAAAGTTGGAAAGTATCAGGTTATGCTGGCATCAACTAGGGAGTGGGACCCTATCTTAGAAACTCATCAGGTCATGCTTGCATAAACTAGGGAGTGGGACCCTATGCTGGAAAGTCATAGGTTATGCTTGCTTCAACCAGGGAGTGGTGACCTAATGTTTGAAAATCATCAGGTCATACTTGCATCAACTAGGAAGCGGGACCCTATGTTGGAAAGTCATCAGGTTATGCTGGCATCAACTAGGGAGTTAGACCCTATGTTGGAAAGTCATCAGGATAAGTTGGCATCAACTAGGGAGTGGGACCCTATAGTGGAAGGTCATCAGGTTATGCTGGCATCAATTAGGGACTGAGATTCTATGTTAGAAAGTCATTAGTTTATGCTAGCATCAACTAGGGAGTGAGACCCTATGTTGGAATGTCATCAGGTTATGCTTGCATCAACTAGGGAGTGGTGACCATATGTTGGAAAATCATCATGTTATTCTAGCATTAACTAGGGAGTGGTGACCGTATGTTGGAAAATTGTCAGGTTATGCTAGCATCAACTAGGGAGTGGGACCCTATGTTGGAAAGTCATCAGCTTATGCTGGCATCAACTAGGGAGTGGGACCCTATATTGGAAAGTCATCACGTTATGTTGTAAAACAGGGAGTGGGACCCTATGTTGGAAACTCATTAGG
>NW_017706210.1:0-1074 GCF_001879085.1 Nicotiana attenuata | reverse complement strand
GACTATTTTTGACACATACTCGACCTGTAACAGATTACATCCATTCGGATGCTAATAGCGTTAGCCGCCTTGATGTCTCAATCCATCAAATGGATGTAAAAACAGCCTTCTTAAATGGTGATTTAGAGGAAGAAATCTACATGGACCAACCTGAAGGGTTTGTGGTTCCGGGAAAAGAAAAGAAGGTGTGTCGACTTGTTAAGTCTCTTTATAGATTAAAACAAGCACCCAAGCAATGGCATGCGAAATTTGACCAAACAATGTTGTCAAATGGTTTTAAGATTAATGAATGTGATAAATGTGTTTACATTAAGAACGTTCCAAATCATATAGTCATTGTTTGCTTATATGTTGATGATATGCTAATAATGAGCAAAGACATTGCCGACATTCAAGCTACTAAGCGCATGCTTGCTAGTAAGTTTGATATGAAAGAGGAGTTGCCGATGTAATTCTCGGAATTAAAATCCAGAGGACTCCTCAAGGTCTAGCTTTGTCTCAATCACATTACGTGAAAATGGTACTTGAAAAATTCAAACACTTGGAATTTAGAAGTGCACGAACTCCAATTGACTTAAATCATCATCTCATAAAGAATAAAGGTGAAAGTACGTCTCAAATGGAGTATGCTCGTGTGTTGGGAAGCTTAATGTACATCATGAACTGTACACGACCTGATATAGCTTGTGCGATAAGTAAACTTAGTCGATTCACAAGTAATCCCAACAAACATCACTGGGTAGCAATGAAACGAGTTCTGGGATATTTGGAATATACCCAAGACTACGCTTTGCACTACGATAAATATCCTGCGATTATCGAAGGATATAGTGATGCTAATTTGATAACCGGCTCATCAGAAACAAAGTCCACAAGTGGATATGTGTTTACTGTTGGTGGAGGAGCAGTATCTTGGAAGTCTTCCAAACAAACGTGTATCGCTCGCTCTACAATGGAATCAGAGTTTATAGTATTGGATAAAGCCGGTGAAGAAGCTGAATGGCTTCGGAATATTTTAGAAGACATTCCGTTCTGGCCAAAACCTTTGGCTCCTATTTGCATACATTGCGATAG
>NW_017706208.1:0-1074 GCF_001879085.1 Nicotiana attenuata | reverse complement strand
TCGATTTGTGCATTCGAACATCATCTGTCGGTTTGGAGTCCCGAAGGTCATCATCACAGACAATGGTGCCAATCTCAACAGTCATTTGATGGCAGAGACATGTCAGCAGTTTAAGATCACGCACCGTAATTCCACCCCATATCGTCCTAAGGCAAATGGAGCAGTCGAAGCAGCTAACAAGAACATCAAGAAAATACTTCGGAAAATGGTAGAGGGGTCCAGGCAATGGCATGAGAAGTTACCTTTTGCCCTTTTAGGCTATCGCACTACTGTCCGCACTTCAGTAGGGGCAACTCCTTATTCACTGGTATATGGAACTGAAGCAGTAATACCCGCAGAGGTTGAAATCCCGTCCCTTCGGATCATCGCTGAGGCGGAAATTGATGACGTTGAATGGGTTAAAGCCCGCTTGGAACAACTAAGTTTGATTGATGAAAAGAGATTGGCAGCAGTATGTCACGGTCAGTTATACCAACAGAGAATGGCAAGGGCATATAACAAGAAAGTGCGTCCGCGGAAGTTTGAAGTAGGGCAGTTGGTGTTGAGACGTATCTTACCTCATTGGGCTGAGGCAAAAGGAAAGTTCGCCCCAAACTGGCAGGGGCCATTTGTTGTAACCAGAGTGTTGTCCAATGGTGCATTATATTTGACAGATGTAGAAGGAAAATATGTAGAACTGGCTATCAACTCTGACGCAGTCAAGCGATACTATGTATGATTTCTTGGTTTAATTGTACTTTATTGTATTTGGAATATTTTTGAGATTAAAATGACGAAGGCATTTTGTTCTGCTATCCAAACACTTTATCCTTTGTTACCACTTTTGAGCCTCATTTACTTTCTTTCGTACCCCTCTTTCGGAATCAATAACAACTCGAAAGCTCGAGCAAGGAAAATCAGTGAAGCACAGTCTAACGGAAAGAAAAGAAAAGAAAAAGAAGAAAAAAAAAGGAAAAAAGAAAAAGGAAAAGAAGAGAAAAGAAAAAGAAAAGAAAAGAAAAGAGAAGGAAAAGAAAAGAAATGCAAAGAAAGAAAAGAAAAGTGGAAGAAAAGGAAAGATCGCAACAACGAAGT
>NW_017706207.1:0-1074 GCF_001879085.1 Nicotiana attenuata | reverse complement strand
TGACGAAACCAGCCCAGGCCTGACAATGATCGCAAATGCGAAATCATTCTTCGCAAATGCGAAGGTCCGGGGTTCGCAAATGCGAGACCTTTTTCGCAAATGTGAAGGTCCCCTGATAGGCCTGAGTTCGCAATTCCCATAATTTGGTCGGGGTTCGCAATTGCGAATCCCTGTTCGCAATTGCGATAACTGCAGCCCAGCATATTTCATACTTAGTCGAATTTTAAGTCATTTTTCACCCCACTTTCAAAATACAACTCTTTGGGCGATTCTCCAAGAACAAGACTTCTTCCATATCATTTGTAAGTTGGTTTTTACTCATTTCTCTCAATCTTTAACATCATTTAACATGTTTTCAACTTAAAATCAATGGTTTTCATGGGTGAAATTGGGGGTTTTGGGTAGAACCTAGGTTTTCTATAAATTGGGGATTTGGACCTCAATTTGAGGTCTGATTTTAAAACAAATTGCGTATTTGAGTTCGTGGGGGAATGGGTAACCGGGTTTTGGTTCGAACCTCGGGTTTTGACCACGTGGGCCCGGGGGCGATTTTGGAAAAACTTGGAAAAATCATTTTTATGCATTCAAATTGATTTATTTAGCGTTTATTAAAGTAATTGAGTAATTTGTGACTAGATTCGAGCGGATTGGAGGTGGAATCACGGGGTAAAGCGATAGATGAGGTTTGAGTAGAATTCAAGGCATCGAGGTAAGTGTTTGGTTTAACCCTAGCTTGAGGGAATAGGAATTGAGTCTTGTTTTCCACTTGCTAATTGATCGAGTACGATGTATAGGCATGGTGACGAGTATCTATACATTGGTGTCTAGTATGACCGTGAGTCCCTACTTTGCGAATAGTTTGGTTGTTGATATGCTTTCCATGTTTACTTGATGACCTCTATATGTTGTAAAGACCTTGTGAAAGAAATTGTGATCTTGAAACTTCGTGGAGCATTGGCTCGGGTTGAAATACAAATTGTGAAGGTATATGAGATAAGTAACTCTTTGGAGCATTGGCTCAAGTGATAATGTGAACTATGAGATGAAAGTGAAAGAAAGAAAAGAGTTAATGAT
>NW_017706206.1:0-1074 GCF_001879085.1 Nicotiana attenuata | reverse complement strand
AGGGATTCTGAAAGTTCAAGGTGTTTCTCCGACTTTTCTTTTCTATGTGTATTTGTCCTCAGTGTGCTTATGTGTTTATGTCCTTTTACCACACATGTGTTTCTACTGCTTTCTTATGCTTTCTTACTACTATACGTGTTCTTCTGTGCTTTCTATGTTTTATCTTCCTATTGTGTTTCTATACCATGCTCTCACATGTTTATCTTGCTATGTTTCCCTATGTGTTCTTTGGCTATGTTTTTCTGATATCCTTGTGTTCCTCTACTGTATTTTCTACTAAGTTTCTTAGTTCTTTGTTTGCCTTCTACTGGACCTTGTTTGAGTTCCCTTTAAACATGTTTCCTCTACTATTTTTCTTAAGTGTTATACTATCCCTTTTCTCTCCTGAATTTGTTTAAGTCCCAGGTTTTTCTTGAACATGTTCCTTCTACTCTCACTATGCTTCAAGTCAGTTTCTTCACTCTGTTGTTTCGAATTTGCTATTGTATCTGTTTGCTTTCTCATGAGTTTCTGAAAGAAATCTCTAAGCCCGTTGCCTCCTTATCTCTGATTCGAGTTGGAAACCCTAGAATTTGGGGGTTTTACCAAGGTGTGAGCAAATGTTTGAACTGGGGTTCTATTTTGGAACCCTTAACTCTTTTAGATTCATTCTGAGTCTATGAGCCGAGTTTGAACTCCTTTGTTTACGACGCTGAACTTTTTCTATGCTAGACTCTTCTACTGATTATCATGATAGTTCTTCGTGTTTAAGCATGGCTGTATGTTTTTATATGTGTGATGAATTCTTTCTTCTGAAAAGGTTTTCCAACTTATGATTGATTAGAATCTTATTTTTAGGGTTTGATTGATTGTTACTGATTTTCCTTAAGTAAAACCTTTCTTCCCCCTTTTACTGACTGGGTTCACTCACACCAAGTATTTGGACTTCTGATTTCGTGGCTGTTAATTGACTCTCTTTCCTTATTTATACAACCGTGTACTGTCAAAACCCTGCCCTTAAATAACTATTATGTATTTACCCCTCTTGTACTGCTTTGAAAAGAGTTTGATTAATTTATTTTCTTAATTAGTTAT
>NW_017706205.1:0-1074 GCF_001879085.1 Nicotiana attenuata | reverse complement strand
GAGCGCCAATGTCTCCATCTCATTACCCCGCTCAGACCTACAAACACGGAGGGCCTCATCCAAGGCTGCTACTTCAGATATGGCGGTCACCCTGCCTTTCTCGGCACGAGCTAACTCATCGACTTTAACGCTCAACTCGCCCCTCAGATCGACTACCTCCGCTTCCCTTTGCCCAAGCTCAGAAGTTAAAGAAGTCACCCGCGCCTGGAGATCAGCGTTCTCGGCCATCACCCCCTTGCTCACCTCGAGCTTATCATCATTTGCCTTAAGAGCCGCTCAAGATCGCTGCACCGACCTATGGCCTTCATCAGCTCCTCGTCCCGCTCCTTCAGCTCTTCAACTTTTTGCGCCAACTCTTCCTCTTTCTATTTAAGCCCGTCGCGAAATAGCTGAAATTCGCTATCTTGAGTAAAGACATCGGCCAATGCACGGTGCTTGGTACGGTACTATTTATACGTGGAGGTCATCTTCTTAAAAATGGTCGTCCTACGCTTATCCCTCCAGTCACGCTCGATCCCCATAAGGAGAGTCTGACATAAAGAGGAAAGAAAGTCAGCACAAGCAGATTATGCATACAAAACAAATCCTAACAAAAAAGAAAGAAGAAGAGAAAACACTTAACTCGACAAAGCCATGCTAGAAATACTCGCGATAGCTCTGCATCGCACACTCGCCTGAACGTNCCGGGGGTCTTCTCACGAGATGGAGGCACAAGAGAGACAAAGGACAAACACTAGCCTGCTCAGAGTTCGCCGAACGAAGAACGTCGTAAACCCCACGAACGAAGTAGATACCGTAGTAGTAAAGGGTTTACGGTACCCCGTACCCGGTCCCTCCAACCCTCCCAACTACGGGGTACTTTTACGTACCCCTAAAACCGAACCCGGGCCTAACCCGCCTTTACGCGGAATTTCGTAAGTGTTTTAGTCGTACCGACGTACCCGGTAACGGTCCCTTACCGTCCGTGCCGGAAGCCGCCGTCCACCGTCTACCCGTCCTCCAACCCGGTCCCGACGACCCCCGGAGACCCGGCCCTAACCCGTCCGTAAACCCCGGACCGTTACCACGGTTACC
>NW_017706204.1:0-1074 GCF_001879085.1 Nicotiana attenuata | reverse complement strand
CGACAAACTCCAAAACACCCTGCACAAATTCAAAGAATGGACTCTCCAACACGTACCCCGAGATCAAAACAGCGAGGCCGATGCCCTCGCCAATCTGGGCTCGACAGTCGAGGACGACGAGCTCGAGTCCGAAAAGGTGGTACAGCTAATGAGGTCGGTCGTAGAAGAAGGGCACGCCGAGGTCAACTCAACTAGCCTTACTTGGGACTGGAGAAACAGGTATGTGGACTATCTAAAAACAAGAAAACTCCCACAGACCCCAAAGAATCAAGGGCATTGAGAACAAAAGCGGCCCGTTTTTGTTTGGCCGAGGACGGAGTCTTATATAAAAGAACCTTCGGAGGACCACTCGCCATATGCCTTGGCCCCGGAGACACAGAGTACGTATTGAGGGAAATCCACGAAGGGTCATGTGGCAACAATTCGGGCGCGGATGCGTTGGTCCGAAAAATAATTCGAGCTGGATACTATTGGGTCAACATGGAACAGGACGTAAGGGAATTTGTACGAAGATGCGACAGGTGTCAAAGGCATGCGCCATTCATCCATCAGCCTGCTGAGCTGCTGCATTCGGTCATCTCCCCATGGCCTTTCATGAAGTGGGGAATGGACATAGTGGGCCCGCTTCCTCGAGCTCCAGGTAAGGCTCAATTTATTCTTTTGGTTACTGACTACTTCTCCAAATGGGTTGAAGCGCAGGCTTACGAAAAGGTTCGAGAGAAAGAAGTAATCGACTTCCTTTGGGACCACGTCGTGTGTCGGTTCGGGATGCCTTCCGAAATAGTATGTGACAATGGGAAACAGTTCGTTGGGAGCAAGGTATCAAGATTCTTCGAGGATAACAAGATCAAGAGGGTATTGTCAACCCCGTACCATCCCACCGGAAACGGGCAGGCTGAGTCGACCAACAAGACCATCGTTCAGAACCTAAAGAAAAGGTTACAAGACGCAAAAGGAAAATGGAGAGAGATGCTGCCCGAAATCCTATGGGCCTACCGGACAACCGAAAGGACTAGTACCGGTGCCACTCCTTTCTCTTTGGTTTACGGAGCCGAGGCCTTGATCCCAGTCGAG
>NW_017706203.1:0-1074 GCF_001879085.1 Nicotiana attenuata | reverse complement strand
AGATGGCTGCGAGCCTTGGGACTGCGAGCCCTATGAGTGCAACACAGCTGTATGGGCCGCAAGTGGATGAGACACAGATAGCTGTGACCCAAGTGGCTGTGACATGGATGGCTGTGATCCATGTGGATGTGACATGGATCGATGCGATCCATGAGCTGCTGATAGATGCGATCTATGTGGATGTGAGACAGGTGGACTGTATGTAGGTCGTACAGTCCTATGGCCCTGTGAAGAAAGACCTGGCGTCTGCACGAAGGTGTAGGGCTGGACATGCGCTGGCAGCTCAGAATAGCCCTGGGGTGGAGGCGCAGGCACATGCATAGGCACAGGCATCTGTGAAGAGGCAGGAACGGATTGAGTAGTACCTTCTACCCTCCTTTTCTGTTTCCTAGGCTTTTCTCTACCCCGAGAACCAGTAGGATCACTGTTACCTCGACCCTTGCTTGACATCTGCATGACATAATACAAAGTTAGATTGAAACATATAAAGAAACTAGCTATAACATGAGTTATTAAAGAAACCAACTTTTTAAAGCTGATCGACGTATAGTTCCTCGTCCGAGAATTCTTCTTCCTCACTAGTTTGAGCTTCATCAGTTGATTCTTCTTCCTCATTTTCTATAATTCTTACTTCATCCATATCAACTTCTTCCAATATGTGTTCAGGATGTTCCAAATCATTTTCTAAAACTTCGTCCACTATTTGGTGAACACTGGAGATATCGTTTTGATATGCAACATCTAACACATTCTCGACTTCTACCCTACCTACAGGCTTAGTTTTTATTACAACCCACCAATCAGCCTTATTCCGCCGCAATGGATAAGGAGCATAATACACTTGCCTAACATTATGTGCAGTTATGAAAGGATCATAGCGATCATACTCCCTCGTATGATTAACCTCAATTATGTTGTATTGATTGTGTACTCTTGTACCTCTTGTTGGATGTGGGTCAAACCACTTGCATCTAAAGAGTATCAATTTCTTATTTGGCCAACCTGTATATTCTAGTTCTATTATTTCTTTGAGCACACCATAATAATCAATATCTCCATCTTGGTTGCCATCAC
>NW_017706202.1:0-1074 GCF_001879085.1 Nicotiana attenuata | reverse complement strand
ATATGAGCATTAGAGACCGGGTGGCTTGCTTCAGCAGTTAGATATTCCAGAGGGGAACTGGGAGCAAATCACCATGGACTTCGAGTTGGTCTCCCACGGACTTTGAAGAAGTTCGATGCTATTTGGGTGATTGTGGATCGGCTGACCAAGTCCGCGCACTTCATTGCTATGTGTACTACCTACTCCTCAGAGGGGTTAGTAGAGATTTATATCCGAGAGGTTGTTCGCCTACATGGCATGCTAGCTAGGTCAGTAGGAAAAAGATCTTAAATAGAAATGTTTTAGGTCATCACAAAAGTGAAATATAATGAAACCTGACCAGAAAAAGTGAAGATGAAGATTTAGAGGCTGGTAGGAAAGGAATAAAAATAATTTATTATTAAAGACAATCATAAAAGTGAGTGAAGAAAGAAAGTAAATGCATATGTTTGAATGAGGAAGGAAATGGAAACACAGAAGAAGGTTGAAAAGACCTCTGAGAAAAGGAAAAAAAAAAGAGACATTTCAGGAAAAGTTGTGTCACGATCCATCCGCAAGACTCTCTGTACCGATCCGCAAGACTCTACTAAACTCTCTTATGACTCATAGCACCTATGAACCTAGAGCTCTGATAACAACTTGTCACGACACAAATCTTCCTCCATAGGAGTCCGTAGGAGGTCGTGATGACACCTAGTCTTAGGGACTAGGTAAGCCTAACAATTTCTAGAAAAATAATAAACAAAAATAAATATTGACAATTTCAAATTTGGAAATCTCTATACAAGACTTGCAATCCCAAAAACCGGTAGTTCAAGTCATAAGCTCTACAGAGTTTGCTAGAACCTCTAAAATACAATTTGTTTTAGAAAATAAGGATAAACAGTAATAAAAACAACTATTTACCTTGAGTCTCCTCAGCAAAAGATCCGCACAGCTAGCTAAAAGATCGACTGACCTCGAAAATACCTGGATCTGCATAAAAAATTGTGCAAAAAGCATAGTATAAAGTACACCATAGCGGTACCTAGTAAAATATCAAGACTAACCATAGTGGAGTAGTGATAAGGGACAGTCAAGATACCTACTAGACTA
>NW_017706201.1:0-1074 GCF_001879085.1 Nicotiana attenuata | reverse complement strand
GTGGTAGAGTTTTCGTTCTGTGATGAGGTGTAGTTGTCCCTATTGAATGTACTAAGTTCGTGGTGTTATGATCTTCTACATTACGCCTTGGGGTAAGACATAGTGAAATAGTTTTGAAGATGCGACTGTCAGATACCGCGGGATGTGGTAGTTTCAGGATTGAATCAGTGTTTCTAATGTCGACGGTTCTAGGAGGCTGGATAATCGTTGTTATCTGTAGGTTAGTTGGTTTTAAAAGCACATTACTCATAAATCCAGGCTGAATCGCTGTCTATTAATTGAAGTTTAAGACTGGCGTATATAATCCTATAAGCATGAAGTCCAATTGATTCTTTGGTTTTAGTCTATTCACGTTTGATTGACATTGCCGTGTGCATTTAAAAGGAGCAAGTTAACATGATAAGATAGGCTGCAAACATTGTTCGAAATAGTCATTGCTGTTTATACCAGATTTCAACGCATATTTGAATTTGTTCAAGATAGATTAACTGAAGTTTGCGGGCTTTAATTTGGTATTTGGCCTAAAAATGTCGGCCCGCCTCAAATTAAAGTGACGCTGGGCTTCTGGGTGTGTCAATGGCCTAAGCGACCCAGGCCTTTAAAATGAAACCTGGACTGCTAATTTGTTCAGTTGCTAGGACCAATTGTTGGAGATTGAACTATGGAATTTTGGACCATTCACATCTACTAATTAATTAGGGTTCTTCTTTTAGAGACAACTTAAGCAGAAAAATGTAGTTTGCTTTTAGGTTGGCCTTTGATAAAAAAAAATGAGATGAGCCTCGCTAAATAAAATACATAAATCGCGGGTCCCTCAATAAATGCTATAAAAGAAAATACTTAGAATTCGGGTGAACCGTTTAGCGAATTTCACGGTTTTCCCTAAAGATAATAAGAGCGTAGTTGCTTTAGGCGCATATTTTAATAATGTTACCTTCGTGAGTGCGGGTGCACATTTATGTGACCCAAATCTAAATCTCAAACGAAGTTCGAAATGCGTCAAAAGCCACGGGTGCACTGGTGTGACGTGGTTCGAGATACATTTTCACGACGTTGCAATTCTATTAAAAAGAC
>NW_017706200.1:0-1074 GCF_001879085.1 Nicotiana attenuata | reverse complement strand
CCCACTCCCTAGTTGATGCCAGCATAACCTGATGACTTTCCAACATTGGGTCCCACTCCCTAGTTGATGCCAG
Source organism: Nicotiana attenuata (assembly GCF_001879085.1). Taxonomy (NCBI): domain Eukaryota; kingdom Viridiplantae; phylum Streptophyta; class Magnoliopsida; order Solanales; family Solanaceae; genus Nicotiana; species Nicotiana attenuata. The sequence continues at coordinate 1,001 of NW_017706200.1, read as the reverse complement.
TATAACCTGATAACTTTTCCAACATAGGGTCCCACTCCCTAGTTGATGCCAGTATAACCTGATGACTTTTACAACATAGCGTCAGACTACCTAGTTGATGCTAGCATAACCTGATGACATTTCCAATATAGGGTCCCACTCCTTAGTTGATACCAGCTTAACCTGATGACTTTTCAAACATAGGGCCCCACTCCCTAGTTGATGCCAGCATAACCTGATGACTTTTCCAACATAGGGTCCCACTCTCTAGTTGATGCCCGCATAACTTGATGACTTTCCAACATAGGGTCCCTCTCCCAAGTTGATGCCAGCATAACCTGATGACTTTTCAACATTGGGTCTCACTCCCTAGTTGATGCCAACATAACCTGATGACTTTTCAAACATAAGGTCCCACTCCCTAGTTGATGCCAACATAACCTGATGTCCTTTCAAATATAACTTTATGACTTTCCAACATAGGGTCCCACTCCCTAGTTGATGCCAGCACAGCTTGATGACTTTTCCAACATAGGGTTCGAATCCCTAGTTGATGCCAGCGCACTTTGATGACATTCCAACATAGGGTCCCACTCCCTAGTGGATGCCAGCATAACCTGATGACTTTCCAACATAGTGTCCCACTCCCTAGTTGATGCCAGCACAACTTGATGACTTTCCAACATATGGTCCCACTCCTTAGTTGATGCAAGTATAACCTGATGACTATTCTAACATAGCGTCCCACTCCCTAGTTGATGCTAGCATAACCTGATGACTTTTCCGACATAGGGTCCCACTCCCTAGTTGATGGCAGCACAACGCGACGGTGAGACGAGAGAAAATTCAAAAGGAGAGAGGCTTGATGGTGAAAATCCTACGGGCACCACAAGTCGACTAAGGATGGCGAATTAGATCGGGCAAGCGGAGCATTGAAGCCCAGTTTCACGGCGAAAAGGTCAACAGAGCTGAATATCAGATTTGCTAAACAGAGTAGGCTGCAGGTGCATATCAGGGTCGCT
>NW_017706199.1:0-1074 GCF_001879085.1 Nicotiana attenuata | reverse complement strand
AGGGGCAGTTCAAAGACATAATAGAAGCTACATTCATGGTGGTTGTTGGCGAGATGATGAACAGTGAATTGCAGAATGCAGACTTCTGGGAGACTGCTAAGAGGCATGGTATGTGGTTTTCCTCGGCCTAGATGGTGGCCCCCGGAGTGAGTTATTGATTGATTTCATGTCAGGAAACCTATAGATTTAGGGAGATTTTGGTATACTGTGTGAAGATTTGACAAAGTCATTGCAGGTTGTAAATGGAGTTTTTAAGGGATTGACTTCACTAGCTAGTTAGGACCAATATACTACTAGGATATTCTGAGGTTCTGCTTTAGTTTCAGCTGATGTAAATTATGTACTGACACTATTTTGAATGGAAGTAACCAACCGTCTTGTGTGCAAGATGAGATTTTATTTGTAAAATTAGAATTTAAGTTAATATTTTTAAATGAAGTTTGGGCTGAATATATTTATACTATTGTGTGATTTTTGGACTGAGTATGGGATCGGGCTGCACGCCGCAGCAGTATTATAATGATATTGATATGAGGCCAAGGGCTTGTTTGATGCCACGAGATGGCTTATTATTGCGCTTGGGCCGTAAGGGGCCCCTCCCGGAGTCTGCACCCCCAGTGAGCGCCGTCGACGTTAAATAAATGGAGCGGGCTGCACGGCCGCAGCGGGGTACTGGAGGTACCGGTTTATGTGTTGCATTGCATACTTGATTGCCATTTATTATTCATCTGTTGTGATATTTCTATAATTGTTTTCATTAGCTTATTGAGTTGATATTATTTAGATTGAGCCGCTGTAATTATAGCTTACTTTGTGCCTGTCCAGGATTTCTTACTCTCAACCCTTATTTATGTTTATTACTTTCTGGGTTGGAAGTACTCAAAATACTCCCTGCACCTTGTGTGCAGATTCAGGTACACCACAGGGTGAGTGAGGACTTGTTTAGCGGAGCAACATTTATCCGGTAGTATCGAGGTAGCTGCATGGCGTTCGCAGCCTTGATCTCTCCCATCCATTTTATCCTTTTATTCGTATTTTTTTTCCTAGACAGACTTGTGATAGGTGAATATTCTG
>NW_017706198.1:0-1074 GCF_001879085.1 Nicotiana attenuata | reverse complement strand
ACAGGAGAGGAGCGAGTTGCTTCGTTTTAAAAACGACTTAACTGAGAGATTCATCTATCCTGACTTTCAAGTCGTGCTTGATTGAGTGTTAACAATCGGTTACAGCCAACATTCGTTAACTAGTGATGAAGAAGGAAAATATATATATATAATGCATTTTAATGGCTGATCTAGCATTGAGGTGTTCAGGGGAACCAGAAAGTGGGACTACCCGAAGGCTGGGTCTTCATTTTCGCAGCCCGGACCGTCTTTCGATGGGCCGCTGAACCGTCTCTGCCGCATCCTGTTACTGCCTTTGGATTAGGCGATTGCCCGTCCGTCTTCAGGCTGACAATGCTCTCAAAGCCCTTACGATCGCTAGCCAAGAGAGAAGCTCCGAGCTAACAAAGGTAGAATAAGGATGAAGGTAGGCAGGCGAGTAGAAGGATAGCTAAAAGATTGGTCTAGATATATATCAGCAGTAAAAAAATGTAGACTTCACATCCTTCGCGCATGAGTTTTTCTAATTGGCTATGGTCTCTCTTCTCAGCTCCTCGGGAACTTCTGATAGTAATCTAAGCCACGGAAGTCTTAGAGGCCAGGAAGATTCTTTCGATTTTTTTGCATTCCCGTACTGTTATTTAGAAGCCGGAAACAAGACAGAAACTTCTTTTTTGCCGTACTTTTCCGAGCCCAAGGGTTATTTGTTGTTGTTCGATGATCCTTTTTATCCGCTTCGAGGCTGGAAGAGACTACTGCATTTACTCTCTAACGCGCCTGAGAATAGATTCCACGGTAAATCTGAAATATACAATAATAGAAAGTATATATCATATAAAAAGTAAGAAAAAGGGCATTTGTTTATGATTTCCTTTCGAAGCGGTAAACATAGAAAGACTATGTATCAGTTCTGAGTCCCGTAGAAGATCTTCCTAATACCTTGGAATTAGGTCCTATGAAAACCTCTTTCTATGAACTTCACCCGGAACTCTTACAGTAGCAGTAGAATTAGCTTCAGTTGAATGAAATGGCCTGGAAGTCAGAATGGATTCTGACTCTTTCGGGGGCAAAGCGAGAATCGGATCCTCTCTTCTC
>NW_017706197.1:0-1074 GCF_001879085.1 Nicotiana attenuata | reverse complement strand
AGAGGTATTTTCTGTGATAAGGTCAACGAAGGAAGTAGTTAGTCAAGGAACAAGCGGGGTCTTCGAATGGAAATCAGTTGTCATGGCAAGTGAAAGAGCAACAGACCTCAAGGCCAAGGCCAGTGGTTTAATGCAAGAAGGAACAACATACAACATAAGTGGGGGACAATTGACGTGCTCGTATGAAATACAAGGGTTTAGTACGCCTCAATTCATAAACCATGCAACAGAGAAAGGGTGTTTTGGTGAACGGATCAGAGGTAGTCTCCGTGTCAAGGGTAGCAACGAAAGTGGTTAGTCAATAAACAAGCAAGATCTTCGAGGGGGAACCAGTTATCGTGACAAATGAAGGAACAATAAGCTCAAGGCCAAAGCCAGTGGTCCAGAAAGAACATCATATACACAAATCAGGGACAATAGACATGCTGCGGGATTCATATGAGACATGAGGATTGGGGAGATAAACATTCATGCAATGCAACAAATGGAGGGTGATGGGCCACCTTCGAAGTTCAAGGCCACAAACCAACCACCACACTTTTTTCGTTGTTTGAAACAGGAACAAAGCAGTGCAAGAAAGTTGGTTCAACAGTAAGGGAACAGGAACATCAAACAGTACTACGAGGAAAAAACCCGTGGGTCATCGAGATCAGAGGGTTGAAAGTCAATTGGGAAATCGTGGCAAGCCAAAGCAAGTCCAGGAAGCAAGTCAGGGTGAAGTCGGAAGCGGAAGCATGGCCAACAAGAATGCCAGCAGCTAATCACCATTCTACAAATTTTTCTTTGATTGAAACACAGGGGCAGAAATTTTCTTTGTGGTTATTTTGTTGAAGTCAGGCGCCCACCTGAAAAATAAGGGAATACTTTTCAAAATTCAGCAACCAGGCGCCCACCTGAAGAACAAGGGAATACTTTTCAAATTCAGCAGTCAGGCGCCCACCTGAAGAACAAGGGAATACTTTTCAAAATTCAGCAACCAGGCGCCCACCTGAAGAACAAGGGAATACTTTTCAAATTCAGCAATCAGGCGCCCACCTGGAGAACAAGGGAATACATTCCAAATTTCAGCAATCA
>NW_017706196.1:0-1074 GCF_001879085.1 Nicotiana attenuata | reverse complement strand
CCCTTTTGGGAATTGGGTTTAAGAGAATTGAAGAGTCCCCACCTAATGATTTAAGTGCATTAGGACACTAAGAAGGGTTTTGTTTGGATAACCAGAGATTGGGTAAGGGCTTGAAATTATTCCAAGGGGAAGGTGTTAGGCACCCCTCAGAATCCACTAGTGTGGTTCCCGGCCAAGCTATTGTTGTGACAAATAACATATAGACAAGTAAGGCTTCAAACAAGAGGGGATTTTCACATAAAGGTTAGAAATAAACAAAGTTGGAAAAAACATTAAAGAGAGTTGATTTAGAAGAAACGTTTAAGAAATTAAAAGAAACAAAGAACAAGGAAAGGGGGGTCCTAGGTTTATTAATAATATGGATCACCCCACACAACACCCGGTAATCACTTATACACGTGGTGTTATCGCATGGTTATCATATTCATATCTACCATTTCCCACCCCATTAAGGTATTAAAGCGCGGAATGGTCTCGTTTACTTATTGCATGCTATTACCCGCCCCAATCCTATCAGTCCCGAAGGTACTTGGGACTACTAATCCTAAAGGGAGGAGGTGTTGGGCTTATTTGTGGTTTCAAAAGGTAAAAATGCTAAGGCGAAAAACAAAACACATATAGCAAGTTTGGGGGAGAAGCATATAAACAAACAAAAGGCTCAAACAGACCTCCTTTGAGCAAAGAAAAGCACATAGTTTAGCATGTCTTACACGTACTGTTTAAGGGCCTGATTAAAACTTAAAAGCTCGGGCAGGCTGATTTATCACATATTTCCAGATAAGAAGTCCGAATTAGGCTTGCCTGCTGGTCGTAATTGATAAAGACTGATGCAGTTTAAAAACTTTACCCTAAGGCTTGCCTAGGTGTGGGACAAAAGCTCCTATAGGCATGATATCTACTGATTTCAAAAAAGAATGAAATAGATTGTAATACATACTGATTAAGAGGGGTTACCAGGTTACTAAGAAAGCAAACTTTAGCAAAAGTTACAGGTTCTGCAAGCATTATTACTGGTTTTAGACTCATAAGTGAGTGGAAACGTTTCAGACTTGGTTGATAGTTCCTATAGGCAAG
>NW_017706195.1:0-1074 GCF_001879085.1 Nicotiana attenuata | reverse complement strand
TGGTGGCACTCCTTCATTTGAAATAATGAGATGGTAACATGCGTCGTGCCACGACATTAAATCAGGCGCTTCTTGGGAGGCAACCCATGTCTTTTTCTATTTCTTTGATTTTCTTTGTAGACTAGGATTTTTGAGCTAATGGTTTGTGAGATGTTGCAGGGATAATGTTGAACTAGTGCAGAACAAAAGCAAAAAATGTCAGGTCTCTGAAGTTTGCCAACGCGGCCGCGCTACAAAACAGTGCGGTCCGCGTAGGCTGGTACAATGAGGTGTTGAGTCTCTGAAGTTGCCAGCGCGGCCGCGGAGCACTTTTGTGCGGTCCGCGCTGGGAAGGCCCAAATGTTCATGCTCTCTGAAGTTTCCCACGCGGCCGCATAACAAAACAGTGCGGTCCACGTGGGCAGCTTAGTTCAATGTGAAGGATAGAAATCCAGCGTGGTCCGCGTCCATTTCTTTGCGGCCGCGCTGGTAGGTAAGTGATAGGTCCCACAAATTTTCTATAAATACAGACCCTAGGCCTCATTTTACCCTTTACGCACTCTGACTTCCTGAGCTTAAATTTTTACTATTCACTAAGACCTTTGCTTCGAGTAGTTGAATCTTCATAATCCCTGGTAACATTCCTTGCTAATTTCATTCATAGTTTTAATTTTTAATTATTGTGCTTGCTTCCCAGTAGTATAACTTCTTATTTTCTTCTCATTTTTCTTAGGTTTAATGATTAGCGTAGTTTTTTTGTGTTTATCTTGAACATTGGGCATGAACTTCAATATGAGTAATTGAGTAGGGACAACTAGGACTCAAAGATTAGATGAAAAATGGACCAAAATGCTAAACCCTAGCTCAGTTCAATTAAATGGCCCAGCGCGGCCGCGCATCTTTTCTGCGCGGTCCGCGTGGATTCTTCTGTGGTGCCTACTTTAGCTAGCGCGGCCACGTCACTTTTTTGCGCGGTCCGCGCTAGACCAACGCGGTCGCGGTCCATATCAGTGCGGACCGCGTTGGGGGGATTCAGAGAGGTTCACCGAGGGCACATGCCCTGCGCGGTCCGCGCTCCAGACCTACGCGGTCCGC